>NC_133345.1:5414589-5419589 GCF_030506205.2 Paramisgurnus dabryanus | reverse complement strand
AGGACGCATTCATGGGAAAAAATGACATAAAAAAAATTATTAATTAATTAAATGCTTACAGCACCTGGTATTCCCAGGCGGTCTCCCATCCAAGTACTAACCAGGCCCGACCCTGCTTGGCTTCCGAGATCAGACGAGAGCGGGCGTGCTCAGGGTGGTGTGGCCGTAAGCGAGTGCAGACTTGATTCGAGAGACACTTCAAAACTAATGTGGCAACGCCATGCCATGGGAGAACGCTTACAGAAAGGACGCATTCATGGGAAAATATGACATAAATAAATATTTAATTAATTAAATGCTTACAGCACCTGGTATTCCCAGGCGGTCTCCCATCCAAGTACTAACCAGGCCCGACCCTGCTTGGCTTCCGAGATCAGACGAGAGCGGGCGTGCTCAGGGTGGTGTGGCCGTAAGCGAGTGCCGACTCGAATCGACAGACACTTCAAGACTTATGTGGCAACGCCATGACATCAGTGAACGCTTACAGAAAGAACGCATTCATGGGAAAAAATGACATAAATAAATATTTAATTAATTAAATGCTTACAGCACCTGGTATTCCCAGGCAATCTCCCATCCAAGTACTAACCAGGCCCGACCCTGCTTGGCTTCCGAGATCAGACGAGAGCGGGCGTGCTCAGGGTGGTGTGGCCGTAAGCGAGTGCTGACTCGATTCGAGAGACACTTCAAGGCTAATGTGGCAACGCAATGACATCGGTAAATGGTTACAGAAAGGACGCATTCATGGGAAAAAATGACATAAAAAAATAATTAATTAATTAAATGCTTACAGCACCTGGTATTCCCAGGCGGTCTCCCATCCAAGTACTAACCAGGCCCGACCCTGCTTGGCTTCCGAGATCAGACGAGAGCGGGCGTGCTCAGGGTGGTGTGGCCGTAAGCGAGTGCTGACTCGATTCGAGAGACACTTCAAGGCTAATGTGGCAACGCAATGACATCGGTAAATGGTTACAGAAAGGACGCATTCATGGGAAAAAATGACATAAAAAAAATTATTAATTAATTAAATGCTTACAGCACCTGGTATTCCCAGGCGGTCTCCCATCCAAGTACTAACCAGGCCCGACCCTGCTTGGCTTCCGAGATCAGACGAGAGCGGGCGTGCTCAGGGTGGTGTGGCCGTAAGCGAGTGCAGACTTGATTCGAGAGACACTTCAAAACTAATGTGGCAACGCCATGCCATGGGAGAACGCTTACAGAAAGGACGCATTCATGGGAAAATATGACATAAATAAATATTTAATTAATTAAATGCTTACAGCACCTGGTATTCCCAGGCGGTCTCCCATCCAAGTACTAACCAGGCCCGACCCTGCTTGGCTTCCGAGATCAGACGAGAGCGGGCGTGCTCAGGGTGGTGTGGCCGTAAGCGAGTGCCGACTCGAATCGACAGACACTTCAAGACTTATGTGGCAACGCCATGACATCAGTGAACGCTTACAGAAAGAACGCATTCATGGGAAAAAATGACATAAATAAATATTTAATTAATTAAATGCTTACAGCACCTGGTATTCCCAGGCAATCTCCCATCCAAGTACTAACCAGGCCCGACCCTGCTTGGCTTCCGAGATCAGACGAGAGCGGGCGTGCTCAGGGTGGTGTGGCCGTAAGCGAGTGCTGACTCGATTCGAGAGACACTTCAAGGCTAATGTGGCAACGCAATGACATCGGTAAATGGTTACAGAAAGGACGCATTCATGGGAAAAAATGACATAAAAAAAATTATTAATTAATTAAATGCTTACAGCACCTGGCATTCCCAGGCGGTCTCCCATCCAAGTACTAACCAGGCCCGACCCTGCTTGGCTTCCGAGATCAGACGAGAGCGGGCGTGCTCAGGGTGGTGTGGCCGTAAGCGAGTGCAGACTTGATTCGAGAGACACTTCAAAACTAATGTGGCAACGCCATGCCATGGGAGAACGCTTACAGAAAGGACGCATTCATGGGAAAAAATGACATAAAAAAATAATTAATTAATTAAATGCTTAGAGCACCTGGTATTCCCAGGCGGTCTCCCATCCAAGTACTAACCAGGCCCGACCCTGCTTGGCTTACGAGATCAGACGAGAGCGGGCGTGCTCAGGGTGGCGTGGCCGTAAGCGAGTGCTGACTTGATTCGAGAGACACTTCAAAACTAATGTGGCAACGCCATGCCATGGGAGAACGCTTACAGAAAGGACGCATTCATGGGAAAAATGACATAAATAATTAATTAATTTAATTCTTACAGCACCAGGTATTCCCAGGCGGTCTCCCATCCAAGTACTAACCAGGCCCGACCCTGCTTGGCTTCCGAGATCAGACGAGAGCGGGCGTGCTCAGGGTGGTGTGGCCGTAAACGAGTGCTGACTCGATTCGAGAGACACTTCAAGGTTAATGTGGCAACGCAATGACATCGGTAAATGGTTACAGAAAGGACGCATTCATGGGAAAAAATGACATAAAAAAAATAATTGATTAATTAAATGCTTACAGCACCTGGTATTCCCAGGCGGTCTCCCATCCAAGTACTAACCAGGCCCGACCCTGCTTGGCTTCCGAGATCAGACGAGAGCGGGCGTGCTCAGGGTGGTGTGGCCGTAAGCGAGTGCTGACTCGATTCGAGAGACACTTCAAGGCTAATGTGGCAACGCAATGACATCGGTAAATGGTTACAGAAAGGACGCATTCATGGGAAAATATGACATAAATAAATATTTAATTAATTAAATGCTTACAGCACCTGGTATTCCCATGCGGTCTCCCATCCAAGTACTAACCAGGCCCGACCCTGCTTGGCTTACGAGATCAGACGAGAACGGACGTGCTCAGGGTGGTGTGGCCGTAAGCGAGTGCTGACTCGATTCGAGAGACACTTCAAGGCTAATGTGGCAACGCAATGACATCGGTAAATGGTTACAGAAAGGACGCATTCATGGGAAAAAATGACATAAAAAAAATAATTAATTAATTAAATGCTTACAGCACCTGGTATTCCCAGGCGGTCTCCCATCCAAGTACTAACCAGGCCCGACCTTGCTTGGCTTCCGAGATCAGACGAGAGCGGGCGTGCTCAGGGTGGTGTGGCCGTAAGCGAGTGCTGACTCGCTTCGATAGACACTTCAAGACTTATGTGGCAACGCCATGACATCATTGAACGCTTACAGAAAGGTCGCATTCATGGGAAAAAATGACATAAAAAAATAATTAATTAATTAAATGCTTACAGCACCTGGTATTCCCAGGCGGTCTCCCATCCAAGTACTAACCAGGCCCGACCCTGCTTGGCTTCCGAGATCAGACAAGAGCGGGCGTGCTCAGGGTGGTGTGGCCGTAAGCGAGTGCTGACTCGATTCGAGAGACACTTCAAGGCTAATGTGGCAACGCAATGACATCGGTAAATGGTTACAGAAAGGACGCATTCATGGGAAAAAATGACATAAAAAAAATTATTAATTAATTAAATGCTTACAGCACCTGGTATTCCCAGGCGGTCTCCCATCCAAGTACTAACCAGGCCCGACCCTGCTTGGCTTCCGAGATCAGACGAGAGCGGGCGTGCTCAGGGTGGTGTGGCCGTAAGCGAGTGCAGACTTGATTCGAGAGACACTTCAAAACTAATGTGGCAACGCCATGCCATGGGAGAACGCTTACAGAAAGGACGCATTCATGGGAAAATATGACATAAATAAATATTTAATTAATTAAATGCTTACAGCACCTGGTATTCCCAGGCGGTCTCCCATCCAAGTACTAACCAGGCCCGACCCTGCTTGGCTTCCGAGATCAGACGAGAGCGGGCGTGCTCAGGGTGGTGTGGCCGTAAGCGAGTGCTGACTCGATTCGAGAGACACTTCAAGGCTAATGTGGCAACGCAATGACATCGGTAAATGGTTACAGAAAGGACGCATTCATGGGAAAAAATGACATAAAAAAAATTATTAATTAATTAAATGCTTACAGCACCTGGTATTCCCAGGCGGTCTCCCATCCAAGTACTAACCAGGCCCGACCCTGCTTGGCTTCCGAGATCAGACGAGAGCGGGCGTGCTCAGGGTGGTGTGGCCGTAAGCGAGTGCAGACTTGATTCGAGAGACACTTCAAAACTAATGTGGCAACGCCATGCCATGGGAGAACGCTTACAGAAAGGACGCATTCATGGGAAAATATGACATAAATAAATATTTAATTAATTAAATGCTTACAGCACCTGGTATTCCCAGGCGGTCTCCCATCCAAGTACTAACCAGGCCCGACCCTGCTTGGCTTCCGAGATCAGACGAGAGCGGGCGTGCTCAGGGTGGTGTGGCCGTAAGCGAGTGCCGACTCGAATCGACAGACACTTCAAGACTTATGTGGCAACGCCATGACATCAGTGAACGCTTACAGAAAGAACGCATTCATGGGAAAAAATGACATAAATAAATATTTAATTAATTAAATGCTTACAGCACCTGGTATTCCCAGGCAATCTCCCATCCAAGTACTAACCAGAACCGACCCTGCTTGGCTTCCGAGATCAGACGAGAGCGGGCGTGCTCAGGGTGGTGTGGCCGTAAGCGAGTGCGGACTTGATTCGAGAGACACTTCAAAACTAATGTGGCAACGGCATGCCATGGGAGAACGCTTACAGAAAGGACGCATTCATGGGAAAAATGACATAAAAAATTAATTAATTAAATTCTTACAGCACCAGGTATTCCCAGGCGGTCTCCCATCCAAGTACTAACCAGCCCCGACCCTGCTTGGCTTCCGAGATCAGACGAGAGCGGGCGTGCTCAGGGTGGTGTGGCCGTAAACGAGTGCTGACTCGATTCGAGAGACACTTCAAGGCTAATGTGGCAACGCAATGACATCGGTAAATGGTTACAGAAAGGACGCATTTATGGGAAAAAATGACATTAAAAAAATATTTAATTAATTAAATGCTTACAGCACCTGGTATTCCCAGGCGGTCTCCCATCCAAGTACTAACCAGGCCCGACCCTGCTTGGCTT
>NC_133345.1:5327089-5409589 GCF_030506205.2 Paramisgurnus dabryanus | reverse complement strand
AGGACGCATTCATGGGAAAATATGACATAAATAAATATTTAATTAATTAAATGCTTACAGCACCTGGTATTCCCAGGCGGTCTCCCATCCAAGTACTAACCAGGCCCGACCCTGCTTGGCTTCCGAGATCAGACGAGAGCGGGCGTGCTCAGGGTGGTGTGGCCGTAAGCGAGTGCCGACTCGAATCGACAGACACTTCAAGACTTATGTGGCAACGCCATGACATCAGTGAACGCTTACAGAAAGAACGCATTCATGGGAAAAAATGACATAAATAAATATTTAATTAATTAAATGCTTACAGCACCTGGTATTCCCAGGCAATCTCCCATCCAAGTACTAACCAGGCCCGACCCTGCTTGGCTTCCGAGATCAGACGAGAGCGGGCGTGCTCAGGGTGGTGTGGCCGTAAGCGAGTGCTGACTCGATTCGAGAGACACTTCAAGGCTAATGTGGCAACGCAATGACATCGGTAAATGGTTACAGAAAGGACGCATTCATGGGAAAAAATGACATAAAAAAAATTATTAATTAATTAAATGCTTACAGCACCTGGCATTCCCAGGCGGTCTCCCATCCAAGTACTAACCAGGCCCGACCCTGCTTGGCTTCCGAGATCAGACGAGAGCGGGCGTGCTCAGGGTGGTGTGGCCGTAAGCGAGTGCAGACTTGATTCGAGAGACACTTCAAAACTAATGTGGCAACGCCATGCCATGGGAGAACGCTTACAGAAAGGACGCATTCATGGGAAAAAATGACATAAAAAAATAATTAATTAATTAAATGCTTAGAGCACCTGGTATTCCCAGGCGGTCTCCCATCCAAGTACTAACCAGGCCCGACCCTGCTTGGCTTACGAGATCAGACGAGAGCGGGCGTGCTCAGGGTGGCGTGGCCGTAAGCGAGTGCTGACTTGATTCGAGAGACACTTCAAAACTAATGTGGCAACGCCATGCCATGGGAGAACGCTTACAGAAAGGACGCATTCATGGGAAAAATGACATAAATAATTAATTAATTTAATTCTTACAGCACCAGGTATTCCCAGGCGGTCTCCCATCCAAGTACTAACCAGGCCCGACCCTGCTTGGCTTCCGAGATCAGACGAGAGCGGGCGTGCTCAGGGTGGTGTGGCCGTAAACGAGTGCTGACTCGATTCGAGAGACACTTCAAGGTTAATGTGGCAACGCAATGACATCGGTAAATGGTTACAGAAAGGACGCATTCATGGGAAAAAATGACATAAAAAAAATAATTGATTAATTAAATGCTTACAGCACCTGGTATTCCCAGGCGGTCTCCCATCCAAGTACTAACCAGGCCCGACCCTGCTTGGCTTCCGAGATCAGACGAGAGCGGGCGTGCTCAGGGTGGTGTGGCCGTAAGCGAGTGCTGACTCGATTCGAGAGACACTTCAAGGCTAATGTGGCAACGCAATGACATCGGTAAATGGTTACAGAAAGGACGCATTCATGGGAAAATATGACATAAATAAATATTTAATTAATTAAATGCTTACAGCACCTGGTATTCCCATGCGGTCTCCCATCCAAGTACTAACCAGGCCCGACCCTGCTTGGCTTACGAGATCAGACGAGAACGGACGTGCTCAGGGTGGTGTGGCCGTAAGCGAGTGCTGACTCGATTCGAGAGACACTTCAAGGCTAATGTGGCAACGCAATGACATCGGTAAATGGTTACAGAAAGGACGCATTCATGGGAAAAAATGACATAAAAAAAATAATTAATTAATTAAATGCTTACAGCACCTGGTATTCCCAGGCGGTCTCCCATCCAAGTACTAACCAGGCCCGACCTTGCTTGGCTTCCGAGATCAGACGAGAGCGGGCGTGCTCAGGGTGGTGTGGCCGTAAGCGAGTGCTGACTCGCTTCGATAGACACTTCAAGACTTATGTGGCAACGCCATGACATCATTGAACGCTTACAGAAAGGTCGCATTCATGGGAAAAAATGACATAAAAAAATAATTAATTAATTAAATGCTTACAGCACCTGGTATTCCCAGGCGGTCTCCCATCCAAGTACTAACCAGGCCCGACCCTGCTTGGCTTCCGAGATCAGACAAGAGCGGGCGTGCTCAGGGTGGTGTGGCCGTAAGCGAGTGCTGACTCGATTCGAGAGACACTTCAAGGCTAATGTGGCAACGCAATGACATCGGTAAATGGTTACAGAAAGGACGCATTCATGGGAAAAAATGACATAAAAAAAATTATTAATTAATTAAATGCTTACAGCACCTGGTATTCCCAGGCGGTCTCCCATCCAAGTACTAACCAGGCCCGACCCTGCTTGGCTTCCGAGATCAGACGAGAGCGGGCGTGCTCAGGGTGGTGTGGCCGTAAGCGAGTGCAGACTTGATTCGAGAGACACTTCAAAACTAATGTGGCAACGCCATGCCATGGGAGAACGCTTACAGAAAGGACGCATTCATGGGAAAATATGACATAAATAAATATTTAATTAATTAAATGCTTACAGCACCTGGTATTCCCAGGCGGTCTCCCATCCAAGTACTAACCAGACCCGACCCTGCTTGGCTTCCGAGATCAGACGAGAGCGGGCGTGCTCAGGGTGGTGTGGCCGTAAGCGAGTGCTGACTCGATTCGAGAGACACTTCAAGGCTAATGTGGCAACGCCATGACATCATTGAACGCTTACAGAAAGGTCGCATTCATGGGAAAAAATGACATAAAAAAAATTATTAATTAATTAAATGCTTACAGCACCTGGTATTCCCAGGCGGTCTCCCATCCAAGTACTAACCAGGCCCGACCCTGCTTGGCTTCCGAGATCAGACGAGAGCGGGCGTGCTCAGGGTGGTGTGGCCGTAAGCGAGTGCAGACTTGATTCGAGAGACACTTCAAAACTAATGTGGCAACGCCATGCCATGGGAGAACGCTTACAGAAAGGACGCATTCATGGGAAAATATGACATAAATAAATATTTAATTAATTAAATGCTTACAGCACCTGGTATTCCCAGGCGGTCTCCCATCCAAGTACTAACCAGGCCCGACCCTGCTTGGCTTCCGAGATCAGACGAGAGCGGGCGTGCTCAGGGTGGTGTGGCCGTAAGCGAGTGCCGACTCGAATCGACAGACACTTCAAGACTTATGTGGCAACGCCATGACATCAGTGAACGCTTACAGAAAGAACGCATTCATGGGAAAAAATGACATAAATAAATATTTAATTAATTAAATGCTTACAGCACCTGGTATTCCCAGGCAATCTCCCATCCAAGTACTAACCAGAACCGACCCTGCTTGGCTTCCGAGATCAGACGAGAGCGGGCGTGCTCAGGGTGGTGTGGCCGTAAGCGAGTGCGGACTTGATTCGAGAGACACTTCAAAACTAATGTGGCAACGGCATGCCATGGGAGAACGCTTACAGAAAGGACGCATTCATGGGAAAAATGACATAAAAAATTAATTAATTAAATTCTTACAGCACCAGGTATTCCCAGGCGGTCTCCCATCCAAGTACTAACCAGCCCCGACCCTGCTTGGCTTCCGAGATCAGACGAGAGCGGGCGTGCTCAGGGTGGTGTGGCCGTAAACGAGTGCTGACTCGATTCGAGAGACACTTCAAGGCTAATGTGGCAACGCAATGACATCGGTAAATGGTTACAGAAAGGACGCATTTATGGGAAAAAATGACATTAAAAAAATATTTAATTAATTAAATGCTTACAGCACCTGGTATTCCCAGGCGGTCTCCCATCCAAGTACTAACCAGGCCCGACCCTGCTTGGCTTCCGAGATCAGACGAGAGCGGGCGTGCTCAGGGTGGTGTGGCCGTAAGCGAGTGCTGACTCGATTCGAGAGACACTTCAAGGCTAATGTGGCAACGCAATGACATCGGTAAATGGTTACAGAAAGGACGCATTCATGGGAAAAAATGACATAAAAAAAATTATTAATTAATTAAATGCTTACAGCACCTGGTATTCCCAGGCGGTCTCCCATCCAAGTACTAACCAGGCCCGACCCTGCTTGGCTTCCGAGATCAGACGAGAGCGGGCGTGCTCAGGGTGGTGTGGCCGTAAGCGAGTGCAGACTTGATTCGAGAGACACTTCAAAACTAATGTGGCAACGCCATGCCATGGGAGAACGCTTACAGAAAGGACGCATTCATGGGAAAAAATGACATAAAAAAATAATTAATTAATTAAATGCTTAGAGCACCTGGTATTCCCAGGCGGTCTCCCATCCAAGTACTAACCAGGCCCGACCCTGCTTGGCTTACGAGATCAGACGAGAGCGGGCGTGCTCAGGGTGGCGTGGCCGTAAGCGAGTGCTGACTTGATTCGAGAGACACTTCAAAACTAATGTGGCAACGCCATGCCATGGGAGAACGCTTACAGAAAGGACGCATTCATGGGAAAAATGACATAAATAATTAATTAATTTAATTCTTACAGCACCAGGTATTCCCAGGCGGTCTCCCATCCAAGTACTAACCAGGCCCGACCCTGCTTGGCTTCCGAGATCAGACGAGAGCGGGCGTGCTCAGGGTGGTGTGGCCGTAAACGAGTGCTGACTCGATTCGAGAGACACTTCAAGGCTAATGTGGCAACGCAATGACATCGGTAAATGGTTACAGAAAGGACGCATTCATGGGAAAAAATGACATAAAAAAAATAATTAATTAATTAAATGCTTACAGCACCTGGTATTCCCAGGCGGTCTCCCATCCAAGTACTAACCAGGCCCGACCCTGCTTGGCTTCCGAGATCAGACGAGAGCGGGCGTGCTCAGGGTGGTGTGGCCGTAAGCGAGTGCAGACTTGATTCGAGAGACACTTCAAAACTAATGTGGCAACGCCATGCCATGGGAGAACGCTTACAGAAAGGACGCATTCATGGGAAAATATGACATAAATAAATATTTAATTAATTAAATGCTTACAGCACCTGGTATTCCCAGGCGGTCTCCCATCCAAGTACTAACCAGGCCCGACCCTGCTTGGCTTCCGAGATCAGACGAGAGCGGGCGTGCTCAGGGTGGTGTGGCCGTAAGCGAGTGCTGACTCGATTCGAGAGACACTTCAAGGCTAATGTGGCAACGCAATGACATCGGTAAATGGTTACAGAAAGGACGCATTCATGGGAAAAAATGACATAAAAAAAATTATTAATTAATTAAATGCTTACAGCACCTGGTATTCCCAGGCGGTCTCCCATCCAAGTACTAACCAGGCCCGACCCTGCTTGGCTTCCGAGATCAGACGAGAGCGGGCGTGCTCAGGGTGGTGTGGCCGTAAGCGAGTGCAGACTTGATTCGAGAGACACTTCAAAACTAATGTGGCAACGCCATGCCATGGGAGAACGCTTACAGAAAGGACGCATTCATGGGAAAATATGACATAAATAAATATTTAATTAATTAAATGCTTACAGCACCTGGTATTCCCAGGCGGTCTCCCATCCAAGTACTAACCAGGCCCGACCCTGCTTGGCTTCCGAGATCAGACGAGAGCGGGCGTGCTCAGGGTGGTGTGGCCGTAAGCGAGTGCCGACTCGAATCGACAGACACTTCAAGACTTATGTGGCAACGCCATGACATCAGTGAACGCTTACAGAAAGAACGCATTCATGGGAAAAAATGACATAAATAAATATTTAATTAATTAAATGCTTACAGCACCTGGTATTCCCAGGCAATCTCCCATCCAAGTACTAACCAGGCCCGACCCTGCTTGGCTTCCGAGATCAGACGAGAGCGGGCGTGCTCAGGGTGGTGTGGCCGTAAGCGAGTGCGGACTTGATTCGAGAGACACTTCAAAACTAATGTGGCAACGGCATGCCATGGGAGAACGCTTACAGAAAGGACGCATTCATGGGAAAAATGACATAAAAAATTAATTAATTAAATTCTTACAGCACCAGGTATTCCCAGGCGGTCTCCCATCCAAGTACTAACCAGGCCCGACCCTGCTTGGCTTCCGAGATCAGACGAGAGCGGGCGTGCTCAGGGTGGTGTGGCCGTAAACGAGTGCTGACTCGATTCGAGAGACACTTCAAGGCTAATGTGGCAACGCAATGACATCGGTAAATGGTTACAGAAAGGACGCATTCATGGGAAAAAATGACATAAAAAAAATAATTAATTAATTAAATGCTTACAGCACCTGGTATTCCCAGGCGGTCTCCCATCCAAGTACTAACCAGGCCCGACCCTGCTTGGCTTCCGAGATCAGACGAGAGCGGGCGTGCTCAGGGTGGTGTGGCCGTAAGCGAGTGCTGACTCGATTCGAGAGACACTTCAAGGCTAATGTGGCAACGCAATGACATCGGTAAATGGTTACAGAAAGGACGCATTCATGGGAAAAAATGGCATAAAAAAAATTATTAATTAATTAAATGCTTACAGCAACTGGTATTCCCAGGCGGTCTCCCATCCAAGTACTAACCAGGCCCGACCCTGCTTGGCTTCCGAGATCAGACGAGAGCGGGCGTGCTCAGGGTGGTGTGGCCGTAAGCGAGTGCAGACTTGATTCGAGAGACACTTCAAAACTAATGTGGCAACGCCATGCCATGGGAGAACGCTTACAGAAAGGACGCATTCATGGGAAAAAATGACATAAAAAAATAATTAATTAATTAAATGCTTAGAGCACCTGGTATTCCGAGGCGGTCTCCCATCCAAGTACTAACCAGGCCCAACCCTGCTTGGCTTACGAGATCAGACGAGAGCGGGCGTGCTCAGGGTGGCGTGGCCGTAAGCGAGTGCTGACTTGATTCGAGAGACACTTCAAAACTAATGTGGCAACGCCATGCCATGGGAGAACGCTTACAGAAAGGACGCATTCATGGGAAAAATGACATAAATAATTAATTAATTTAATTCTTACAGCACCAGGTATTCCCAGGCGGTCTCCCATCCAAGTACTAACCAGGCCCGACCCTGCTTGGCTTCCGAGATCAGACGAGAGCGGGCGTGCTCAGGGTGGTGTGGCCGTAAACGAGTGCTGACTCGATTCGAGAGACACTTCAAGGCTAATGTGGCAACGCAATGACATCGGTAAATGGTTACAGAAAGGACGCATTCATGGGAAAAAATGACATAAAAAAAATAATTAATTAATTAAATGCTTACAGCACCTGGTATTCCCAGGCGGTCTCCCATCCAAGTACTAACCAGGCCCGACCCTGCTTGGCTTCCGAGATCAGACGAGAGCGGGCGTGCTCAGGGTGGTGTGGCCGTAAGCGAGTGCTGACTCGATTCGAGAGACACTTCAAGGCTAATGTGGCAACGCAATGACATCGGTAAATGGTTACAGAAAGGACGCATTCATGGGAAAATATGACATAAATAAATATTTAATTAATTAAATGCTTACAGCACCTGGTATTCCCAGGCGGTCTCCCATCCAAGTACTAACCAGGCCCGACCCTGCTTGGCTTCCGACATCAGACGAGAGCGGGCGTGCTCAGGGTGGTGTGGCCGTAAGCGAGTGCTGACTCGCTTCGATAGACACTTCAAGACTTATGTGGCAACGCCATGACATCGGTGAACGCTTACAGAAAGATCGCATTCATGGGAAAAAATGACATAAAAAAATAATTAATTAATTAAATGCTTACAGCACCTGGTATTCCCAGGCGGTCTCCCATCCAAGTACTAACCAGGCCCGACCCTGCTTGGCTTACGAGATCAGACGAGAACGGGCGTGCTCAGGGTGGTGTGGCCGTAAGCGAGTGCTGACTCGATTCGAGAGACACTTCAAGGCTAATGTGGCAACGCAATGACATCGGTAAATGGTTACAGAAAGGACGCATTCATGGGAAAAAATGACATAAAAAAAATAATTAATTAATTAAATGCTTACAGCACCTGGTATTCCCAGGCGGTCTCCCATCCAAGTACTAACCAGGCCCGACCCTGCTTGGCTTCAGAGATCAGACGAGAGCGGGCGTGCTCAGGGTGGTGTGGCCGTAAGCGAGTGCTGACTCGCTTCGATAGACACTTCAAGACTTATGTGGCAACGCCATGACATCAGTGAACGCTTACAGAAAGATCGCATTCATGGGAAAAAATGACATAAAAAAATAATTAATTAATTAAATGCTTAGAGCACCTGGTATTCCCAGGCGGTCTCCCATCCAAGTACTAACCAGGCCCGACCCTGCTTGGCTTCCGAGATCAGACGAGAGCGGGCGTGCTTTTTTTTTTATTGAACGTTTTAATTCAATTTACAATATACATTATCAAATCACAAATTTACATACATACAGTAATTAAAAATAATAATAAAAACAACATAAGAATCAAATAACATCACCTCAATGGATGTCTGGCAAAGTCCAATCTAAGTCCTCAAGAATACAGCAAACCTCGGAAGTAAAAACCTTATAAAACACATTCTCATTTTCTTCACCTTTAAAATGCACATACAGTTTTTCAATATACATTTCAGATTTTCTCTTAAAGACATTCCATACCTCCATCACAGTTTTTTCCTTTTTTGCTACAATCCTTCTTTCCCATATTGCCCTTTTCATCAACATTATCCAAAGATTTATAAAAGCACTGTTTTTACTTGTCTTTGTCCATCCAAACATCACAATTTGATTCCAGTCCAATTCATTTTCATTCCATCGCTCTTCAAGAGCTTTGACCACATCATTACATTTGCTTAAAAAACTTTCCAACTCTTTGCAGTATAAAAACAAGTGTAAAATCCCTTCTTCCTTTTCATTACACACTTTGCACATTGCACTAGGTTCCATTCTTATCTTGTTTAAAATCAAATCAGTAAAAACCACTTTGTGTCTTATCATGTACTCTTCTGATTCTAGACTTGTTGCTACACATTTTCCTTTCATATTATTCCACATTTCTTCAGGTTTTAAATTTACAAATTTTTGTGTCCAGAAATCAGTCACAATTGGCTCTTTAAAAACAGAGTCTCTAAAAACACAATAAAACATCTTAATAGTACATTCCTTAAAGTCACACACTTTGTTATCCAAATTTACTCTTATTTCTTTCTCCTCACTTTCATTTTCTCGTTTTTCGACTCTTTCCAGCCATTCTTCAGGTATTGCTTGTTTTATCATTTCATATGAATTTAAAATTCCTGTTTTGCTGTATTCTTCCTTTGCCTCATCCATTGCATCAAAAATACATTGTACGGGTAAAAATCCTTCTTTCACTTCATATAAAATGTCTCTGACTCTTGTTATTCCCACCTCCATCCACTTCTTATAATAAATCACTTTGCCTTGCTTTAAAATGTTGTGATTTAAAAAAAGAGGTTGATTTAAAATGTTTTCTCTCCCCCTGGGGTTAAAATCAACTTTTGGTAAAAAGTTTCCCCATGCACTTAAAAGCTCTCTATAAAATCCAGGCACATTTTCCGTCATCCACAGTTTTGTCTTCATCCATAAAATGTCATCCCCCATGTTAAAATTCCCACATCTGTTTAAAAAATATTTCATTGTTTTTTTCCACTCAGCATTATTCTCTTCTTGTAGGTATTTTTTGACCACTTTAACTCTCAGACTATTTTTTCTCTGCTCTATGTCCATTAATCCCAGCCCACCCCTCTCTATATCTCCTAAAATCGTGTTATGTGCTATTCTGGGGGGTTTTCCATTCCATAAAAAGTTTAAAAAACATTCCTTCAACCTCTTTTCTGTCCACATAGGCATTTCAGTTAAATATAAAACGTACCATAATTTAGAAACCATTAAAACATTTAAAACCAACACTTTTCCTTTTAAACTTAAATTCCTTAGTTTCCAAAAATTCAGTTTTCTCTCAATGTCAATAATCAGATTATTCCATACATCATCTCTTGTTTTCTTCTCATCTTTACCCATTAGAATTCCTAAAATTTTTATTTCTTCCACTTCTTTGAATTTAAAGCAATCTTCCAGACTAGTAGCATTACCAAATTTCATGTAAACAGTTTTGTCCTCGTTCACTTTACTTCCTGAACCCTTACAAAATTCATTAACAACATTCATAACTTCTTTGACACTTTCCTTCCCCTTTACAATTATTGTGGTATCATCAGCATACTGAAACACTTTACTTTTCTCACTTTCAATCCCCATTATCTTCTTGTTTTCTTTAATTGCTAGTCCTAATGGTTCAGATAGTAAAGAATATAGTAAGGCAGAGAGTGGACAACCCTGCCTCACTGATCTTGTAACATTAAAAGCATTCGATAAAAAACCATTACATTTAACTTTAGTCAGAGCACCCTTATATAAAATCTTGATCCATTTGATAAAATTCTCTCCAAAACCAAAACTCTTTAAAACATCAAATAAAAACACATGTTCCACCCTATCAAATGCCTTTTCAAAATCCAGACTAAACACATATCCTTCTTGTTTTTCTTTTGTCATATACCAAATAGTGTCCCTTATACTCATCGTCACATCTGCAATATCTCTTCCCTTCACAGCATAAGCCTGGTTTGTAGTTATTATTTTTGGCATTATTTCTTTCAATCTGTTAGCTAAAACCTTTGCAATTATTTTTAAGTCTGTGTTCAACATTGATATGGGTCTATAATTCTTTAAATCTGTCTTTTCACCTTTCTTTTTGTAAATGAGTTTCATTAATCCAATCCGCATTCTTTCATAAATTTCTTCCCTTTCAAAAATTTCTTTAAAAACCTCTTTTAAAATCTCTATTAAAATCCCTTTAAAACACTTATAAAATTCACTTCCTAAACCATCAATTCCTGGGCTTTTCTTTTTATTTAGTTCGTCAATCGCTTGTTCAATTTCTTCTGCTCTAAACTCTTGTTCACATTCCTCTTTATCTTCTTCGCTTACTTTTGCTTTTATTTTGTTAAGAAAATCAGTTTTTTCTTTCTCCTCTACTCCTCTTGCCTTAAAAAGATCTTCATAAAAATCCTTAATTTCTTTTAGAACATTTGCATTTCCCTGAACTATTTCTCCATTTTTTCCTTTTATCTCCTTTATCATTTCAGCATTCCCTTTCTTTTTTTCTAAATCAAAAAAGAATTTCGTACATTTTTCTCCTTCAACCATATACTGTGCTTTACTTCGTAATCTTGCTCCTTCATATTGCTTTTCCTCTACTTCTTTCAACTTTTCTTCGATTTCTTTGATCTTTTGAATGTCCTTATTTTCTTCATTTAATTCTTTTTCAAGACTTGCTTTCAATTCTTTCTCCTTAAACCTTTTACATTTTCGCACTAATTTACAATATTCAATTGAATATTTTTTGATAGCATACTTTACATTTTCCCACCATATTCTCTTATTTTCCGCATACATTACACTGTTTTTCTCATTCTCAATCATTTCTTTCACGCTTTCAACATAATGTTTGTCTTTCAAAATTTCTGTGTTTAAAACCCATACTCCAGGCCCTCTTTGTAATTTCTCCCAATCTATATTAAAAAATAAAAACTTGTGATCGCTTAAACTTGTCTCCTCATACTTAATATCTTCAATAAAATTCTCCACATTTCTTGTACATAAAATAAAATCAATCCTCGTATTACACACAAAATTCATCACAATTTGTCTTCTTGAAAACTCTTTTTTTCTTTGATTTCTTTCTCTCCACACATCAGTCATTTTAAAATCTTCCATTAAAAGTTTTAGTTCTTTTCTTCCCATATCACTCTTAAAAACCATTCCTTCCGCCATGTCTTGTTTGCTAAAAACTGTATTAAAATCTCCTGCTATTACAATTTCTTTATAATCCTTTAAAAACTCTCTTAAATGATTGAAAAAACCCTTCTTTTCTTTTTCCTCCGTCGGCGCATGTACATTAACAAAAACAATTTTCTTCCCCTCATAATTTACTTCTACAACCATACATTTTCCTTTTCCATCCTTGTATAAAACTTTACTCTCTTTAAAAACGTCACTTTTCATTAAAATTGCGACTCCTCTTCCACATTTTCCATCACCGTTATTATGTAAAATCCATCCTTCCCATTTCTTTCGATAGTCCATTAAAATATCATCTTTCCAGTTTGTTTCCTGCAGTAAAATGATGTCCTGATTTTTAAAATGATCAGTTACTCTTTCAAATTTCTTAAAATCTAAAAGTCCCCTCGCGTTAAAAGTCACACATCGTAAAACCATTAAAAAAATAAATAAAATAAAAACCTTAAATACCATCATCTCAGTCCATCTCCTCTCCTCGCCTTAACACCTCAAATCTATTTTCTCTTGTCAATTGGGACTTTAATTTCTTTTTCCGCGCATTATCAATATTTGGCGTTACCTTCATTGTTCTTCTCCTCAAAGGCCTTTTTTCCCGTCTGTCCATTACTCCTGCTTCTTCCATTTCATTGTCCTCTCTTTCGCTGTCTTGTGCTGTACTCCGTTGTTCCTCGTTACCTTCTTTGTCCATTAAAACATCCAAACTCTCCGATATCTCCATTTGTGTCCTTTCTGTGTCCTTTTCCCGTACCGTTTCCTCTTGATTTTCAGTTGCTTTTTCTTCAAATATCTGCTTTTCCGCCATTGCTTCTTCTCCTTCAGGCTCTGTTGACTGCTGTTTCTCTATTTGTCTCCCCTCTTCATTCGTTCTCTCTTCTGCGTTATCATTTCTTTTATGCATTTGTCTGGGCATCTGATTATCCACCCCTCCTTCCTCTTCCTCCATCCAACACTCACATTTGTTTATAAAATCATTGCAATCCGGGCACCTGACTGCTCTACACTGACGTGCAAAGTGTCCCAGCTCCTCGCACTTATAACATTTAAACTCGGGGCACTCCTTCAGCAAATGTTCCGAGCTCATGCACAGCCGACAGGTTTTCACCTGATGGCTGTGCATCACCCGGAAATGCTGGGAGCCCTCCGCAGTCTCAAACTTTGTGCTGTATGGTAGTGAGACCACCTCCTTAGGGAACCTCACTCTCACATATCTCGTACCGTCCTCTATGTCGGTGCCCGGATACACTCTCCTTTTAAGTTTTGTGATTGGCACAACCTGCCAGCTTTCTAATTTCTCTAAAATTTCATAATCATCTAGGTACCCAGGCAAATGCATAAAAGAGACAACATACTCCTTATTTTTTAGCTTTCTTACGTTGCACTGCACACCTTTAATCATTAGTCCTTCCATTAGATCCTCGCACATTTCCTCATTTTCTAAAATCAGTTCATATTCACTATTATTTCGTGGTCTCATTACCAAAATGTTCCCTTGTCCAATCATATCTGCTACTGCTTTTATTAAATCTTCCGCTTTCAATCCTTCCACATTATCAACATTCACAATCACTGTTGCTTCTTTTGCGTAAATCCTTTGCTCACCTCTTTTCTTTGCTTTTTCACCGTTGTCATTTCCATCTCGTTGTCTTTTTTGCTGTCCATTTTCGTTACCGTTGCTTTCGTTTTCAACATTTTCTCTGCTGTTTTCTGTTAAACTATCTTTCCTGGCGTCTTCATTTAAATCTTTTCCAGCTCGTTGTCGTTTTTCCATTCCCTTTTCGTTACCGTTGCTTTCATTTTCAAAAATTCCTCTTCTACTTTCAGTTAATCCATCCTGCCTTGCGTCTTTATTTAAATCATGTCCAGCTCGTTTTCGTTTATCCAGTCCAGTTTCGTTGCCAGTACTTTGTTCCTCAGCCATTTCAGTGTTGTTTGCCATGCGTCCGTCTGATCTTTTTTTAATTTTAACTAAATACAACAAAAAACCACCTCACAGTCAGCATAAAGCTGCTGTTCGGTGGTTTCAACTCAAAATAAACACTTCACAAACAATAAATTAAACTCAAACTATAAACTAAATTCAAATTTAACAAACCCACGTGAGGGAGCCTTTCTCCCTCTACTACCGGCACAGACACTTCCTGGAACGTACCAACTAGCGGGCGTGCTCAGGGTGGTGTGGCCGTAAGCGAGTGCGGACTTGATTCGAGAGACACTTCAAAACTAATGTGGCAACGGCATGCCATGGGAGAACGCTTACAGAAAGGACGCATTCATGGGAAAAATGACATAAAAAATTAATTAATTAAATTCTTACAGCACCAGGTATTCCCAGGCGGTCTCCCATCCAAGTACTAACCAGGCCCGACCCTGCTTGGCTTCCGAGATCAGACGAGAGCGGGCGTGCTCAGGGTGGTGTGGCCGTAAACGAGTGCTGACTCGATTCGAGAGACACTTTAAGGCTAATGTGGCAACGCAATGACATCGGTAAATGGTTACAGAAAGGACGCATTCATGGGAAAAAATGATTTAAAAAAAATAATTAATTAATTAAATGCTTACAGCACCTGGTATTCCCAGGCGGTCTCCCATCCAAGTACTAACCAGGCCCGACCCTGCTTGGCTTCCGAGATCAGACGAGAGCGGGCGTGCTCAGGGTGGTGTGGCCGTAAGCGAGTGCTGACTCGCTTCGATAGACACTTCAAGACTTATGTGGCAACGCAATGACATCGGTAAATGGTTACAGAAAGGACGCATTCATGGGAAAAAATGACATAAAAAAAATAATTAATTAATTAAATGCTTACAGCACCTGGTATTCCCAGGCGGTCTCCCATCCAAGTACTAACCAGGGCCGACCCTGCTTGGCTTCCGAGATCAGACGAGAGCGGGCGTGCTCAGGGTGGTGTGGCCGTAAACGAGTGCTGACTCGATTCGAGAGACACTTCAAGGCTAATGTGGCAACGCAATGACATCGGTAAATGGTTACAGAAAGGACGCATTCATGGGAAAAAATGATATAAAAAAAATAATTAATTAATTAAATGCTTACAGCACCTGGTATTCCCAGGCGGTCTCCCATCCAAGTACTAACTAGGCCCGACCCTGCTTGGCTTCCGAGATCAGACGAGAGCGGGCGTGCTCAGGGTGGTGTGGCCGTAAGCGAGTGCTGACTCGCTTCGATAGACACTTCAAGACTTATGTGGCAACGCCATGACATCAGTGAACGCTTACAGAAAGATCGCATTCATGGGAAAAAATGACATAAAAAAATAATTAATTAATTAAATGCTTAGAGCACCTGGTATTCCCAGGCGGTCTCCCATCCAAGTACTAACCAGGCCCGACCCTGCTTGGCTTCCGAGATCAGACGAGAGCGGGCGTGCTTTTTTTTTTTTATTGAACGTTTTAATTCAATTTACAATATACATTATCAAATCACAAATTTACATACATACAGTAATTAAAAATAATAATAAAAACAACATAAGAATCAAATAACATCACCTCAATGGATGTCTGGCAAAGTCCAATCTAAGTCCTCAAGAATACAGCAAACCTCGGAAGTAAAAACCTTATAAAACACATTCTCATTTTCTTCACCTTTAAAATGCACATACAGTTTTTCAATATACATTTCAGATTTTCTCTTAAAGACATTCCATACCTCCATCACAGTTTTTTCCTTTTTTGCTACAATCCTTCTTTCCCATATTGCCCTTTTCATCAACATTATCCAAAGATTTATAAAAGCACTGTTTTTACTTGTCTTTGTCCATCCAAACATCACAATTTGATTCCAGTCCAATTCATTTTCATTCCATCGCTCTTCAAGAGCTTTGACCACATCATTACATTTGCTTAAAAAACTTTCCAACTCTTTGCAGTATAAAAACAAGTGTAAAATCCCTTCTTCCTTTTCATTACACACTTTGCACATTGCACTAGGTTCCATTCTTATCTTGTTTAAAATCAAATCAGTAAAAACCACTTTGTGTCTTATCATGTACTCTTCTGATTCTAGACTTGTTGCTACACATTTTCCTTTCATATTATTCCACATTTCTTCAGGTTTTAAATTTACAAATTTTTGTGTCCAGAAATCAGTCACAACTGGCTCTTTAAAAACAGAGTCTCTAAAAACACAATAAAACATCTTAATAGTACATTCCTTAAAGTCACACACTTTGTTATCCAAATTTACTCTTATTTCTTTCTCCTCACTTTCATTTTCTCGTTTTTCGACTCTTTCCAGCCATTCTTCAGGTATTGCTTGTTTTATCATTTCATATGAATTTAAAATTCCTGTTTTGCTGTATTCTTCCTTTGCCTCATCCATTGCATCAAAAATACATTGTACGGGTAAAAATCCTTCTTTCACTTCATATAAAATGTCTCTGACTCTTGTTATTCCCACCTCCATCCACTTCTTATAATAAATCACTTTGCCTTGCTTTAAAATGTTGTGATTTAAAAAAAGAGGTTGATTTAAAATGTTTTCTCTCCCCCTGGGGTTAAAATCAACTTTTGGTAAAAAGTTTCCCCATGCACTTAAAAGCTCTCTATAAAATCCAGGCACATTTTCCGTCATCCACAGTTTTGTCTTCATCCATAAAATGTCATCCCCCATGTTAAAATTCCCACATCTGTTTAAAAAATATTTCATTGTTTTTTTCCACTCAGCATTATTCTCTTCTTGTACAGATGTGGCCTTTAAAAACGCGCGTTTTCTCCCGCGGCATTCGCCAAATCGTCTCGCGGAGTCACGCAGAATTCTGCAAGTGTTTTCGGGGGGGCTACTTTCCCTTTTCCCTTAATGTGTTTCGCTTCACAGAAAATCCACCAGGTGGCGCATAAAAAACTACATTTTTATATGCGTTGTCATTGCGGTTGTTTCCAGAAGTTAATAAGGGCATTGCTGAATATTTAACATTTCTATTAAAACAGCAAAGTGACGTCAACCAATTCTTGCCAGCATAACAGCGCATACATATATAAAGATGACTGTACGTGCAATGGGCATTTATACTAAGTGCAACAAAGAATTTAGTGTGAGCCTAATACACTTAACTCTATTTACAATGTATATCTTAATTATTTGTGTTGTCGAATTTTGACACCGTTTCATTGTTTGTTCATAATATTAATAATTATGTCCGTTTTTCTAAAAGTATTAATATTTTAAAGAGATTCATGTGGTATAAAAATACATGTTTTAAAGTTAAAAATGTTGTAAAAATATAGTAGTATTATTGTTCTTAATATATTAAGAACAATAATATGACACATGTATATTGCGCTAAATTGCTTTACATATGGAAAGAGGAATTCTTCTCAACCACCACCAATAAAGTTTAAAAAATATTCTTTAAATACGGCGTTTAAACCCACGCAGAGCGAACAAGAAAACATGGGCCTACATACTGTACAGTGGGCATATGATATCTTTATTTAGTTTTACATATTTAAAACTTTAATAATACCTTTCTTGCGCATATAGGCAGTCAGTGTTATGATTTTTTTTTATCCTTTCAGCCGTTATTCATAACAGTAAAAATATTCAGTGGCTTTGTAAATATATTACTAAAATAATGGATTAAAGTAACTTTATAAAATCTCTTAATGTCACTTATGTATTTTTTAGTTGGTCAAAACAAAATAAATTGCTAGAAATAGAACAGACATTTTAATTTAAAATGTACATATATTATAGGCGTATATTATAGGTCCTTCCAGATATCTTATCTCAGACGTTCGCAGTCAACACTTTTAAAACTTATTTATATAAAATCTAATTTATAAATTAAAAAACAAAGTTTTAAGTTAAGACAATAATAAATATGTTTATTTTTATTGAAAGAAAAACGTAGAAAATGTTATTATGGGTATAGTTGATGCAAATAAAGTGTGCAGTATACAAAAAATGCAAACAAATTATTTCTAAAAGTGGCAAGATTTTAAAAAGATAAAGGTGGCATAAAGCAACCCATGCATAAAGAAAGACATGAGAAAAGTAGAGGTATGCAAAAGAGCACAGTTTAGTTATTGTTAATTAAAGCGGTTTTATACACCTTTGTTTGAATTGACAAGCATTTTATTCGCCACTTTCAACACATTTTGTGATTGATTTACTGATTTATTACAGAAAATTGTTGTCAGAAGCAAAGCTATTGTACAAAGCATCTTTATATGTATGTTTTAAAGTTAAAAATGTTGTAAAAAATATATTAGTATTCTTTTATATTAAGAATAACAATATGATACATTTATATTGCGCTAAAATGCAATATACATTATTCTGCAATATAAATTATTCTCAACCACCACCAATAAAGTTTAAACATTATTCTTTAGAAAAAAAACGGCGTTTAAACCCGTGTTGCGTGGAGCGAACAAGAAAACATATGCTTACATGCTCAATCGGCACCGGGCGGGTATCCTTTTCCTCCAGACCTTGACGCATGGTCGCGGAAAAGCGAGAAATATATTTTTTTTAAGTAAAAATATTTTGCACAATTGATATATTACTTATGAATATTTTAGGAAATTATTTTTGACACACGTAGGTTATTACGTGTATTTTGGATTTTAATTTCATTACTGTGCCTATCCGTGGCCTCATCCGAGCGCACTTTCTTTGCGTCTTTTAAAGACATTGGTACAGCACCATGACCCAGAAAAGACTCACACACCTTTCCCTGATGCATGCCCACACAGAAATACTGAACTCCCTGGACATTCGTCCTCTAGCTCATGAGAGACTTTGGAATTTCTATTATACAACCGGCGCAATGCGCGACGCGAGTTTTTTCTGCGCGAGTAAAGAGCGCATTGATAATATGCGTATTAACGGAATGACAACGCGGGTTTGTTTATTACATACATGGATGCGCAGCAGCACAAAAACGCTTTTTAATATGAAAAATTAAAGGATTAAAATGTAACAGATTATTATTGAGTCTCTTGGACATAAATGATGATCAATTATGAGACGTTAGAAGGCTTAAATAGCTGCTTCATCTGTAGCTAAGTAAATAAATGCTTTGCTTTAAACAAATGCATCTACTTTTAAATGTTTTTTTTTTAAATGCTACCCAACGGATTTATTGTATATAATGACTCTGCACCTGTAGATATGGTGAGATGAGAAAACATTTTAAGTAATGCTTTTAAAAAAAACATTTCGCTGTCCAAGTGCTGAAATGGCTCTCCACACGTTTGTAAATTCTTTATCTTTTGTTTGTAACAAATAGAGTATTTTTACAGTACAAACCTTATATAAAGCCTATTCTAAAAATGTAATTATACACCATGTATTTCTTTATAAAAGTATACAATATCAGAACTAAACCCATCATTATTTTTGTTCAAATTATGAATTATTTATAAGTTTAAAAAAGACAGTAATAGTACTATTTAGTAAAAAAAAAAGATCTATATAAAAATATAGGCTACTAGGTATGTTAATGTGAGAATATTTTACATCTGTCGTGTGATTCTAACTTAAAAACGAAAGTAAAATATGTTCGTCCGCATGGACATTGAAAATTGTGAAGTTTAATTAATATTATATGTTGTTATAATATTATATGTTGTATGTAAATTGTAACGAAAGTAATTCCCCCTGGGATAAGTATTTTTGCTTCTGATTAATAGCGCATATTCATCTGAGAACTGATGATGTCTGTGTGTTTCAGACCCTGGCTGTGTGCCCTGAAGTGTATATGACAATAAAGTAGTAAATCTCAATGTATTTATTTTTAAAATGTATTTTAAATAGGCCTATAGGCTCATAGGTTTTTTGGTTAAAAAATTCACAGCACCCCCTGTTCAAAATGACTTCCAGCGGCCCTGCCTTGACGCTTTGTGTGTTCGACTTTAAATGTTTTTTTTTTTTGTTTTTTTTTATTAGAGAACATATGAACATTAATACAGAAAACAGGCATCAAAATAGAAACTTCCAAAGTTGAATAACAAAATAGTTATAAAAATAAAATAGAAGACATTCACAGGACGCCAAATACAGACTCATAGACATTAACAATACATGTACCTTTTACATTTTTAACAAGTTTAAGAGACTTCATTAAAAGAGTGATTTCTTTTAAGAAAACCAGGTGTAAAGGATAAGATTTTAACAATCTACATTTATGAATAAAGAATTTGCCATACAAAATGAAGAAATTTACCAAATTGTAAATGTTTTTATCATCATTCTCAAAGTAACAAATAATATCTTTCATATTAAATGTTATGACTGTGTTAGTTTTAGTTGATAGGACAGAAAAACATTCATTCCAAAATGCCTGAACATTTTGGCAATCAAAAAATAAATGACATAAAGACTCCTCAGTATTATTACAAAATGAACATTCGTTCCCAATTTCCATAAATTTAGAAAGTAGTAAATTAGTTGGGTATATTTTGTGTAATATCTTCAAATGAATTTCTCTCACTTTATTTGAAATACAAAATTTATAGGGCAGCAACCATGCTTTACACCAAATTACATCTCTTAGAATGGAATTCCAATAAAATTTTCCTCTTGGAGTAACTCTCTTCCTTTCATGAAAAACTTGTCTAATATCTTTATTAGTGCATTTTTTTTCAAAAATATTTTTTCGACTTTAAATGGTGCGGCGCTGACTGGTCGGCGTATGACATCAGAGTACCGCGAGAGCAAAGGTAAAGTCGGACCATTTGTAACATTTCGACTTGCTCTCGCGGTACTTTGATGTCTTCGTTGCCGAACTGTCTGCGCAGCGCCACATAGAAACGCCCTTTGACTCTTTAAGGCAAAGTACCAGCAACATGAGAAGTGGTGGCACGCAAAAGAAAGTGAAGGTACGCAGTACGCTAAAATATAAAGCGTCTGTACTGCGAGCACTGGTATAATTATTTACATCGTGTGTTGCTCTTTCACCATTGTGCACCCGCGCACTCGCTCTGTAGTTTGTAGCTCGCGCTCCGGCTTCGATAAACACCGTTTCTCAATACCAAGTAGGGGAGAGTGGGGCAAAGTGAGCCAGTGGGTAAGTTGACCCACCCCCTTTATCTAGGCAACCATACAGATTTGTAGCCGTGTGACCACAAATACAGGTAGCAACCATAATTTATATGTTAAAGAGAAGGACAAATTAAAGAGTTATGATTAAAGTATGATTTTTTTAACAAAAAAAAAAAAAAACAGTTTTTATCCTATCAAAGTAAAATTTATACATACCAGGTATAAAGGCTGTTATGTTAAAGTAGATTTATCCAGGTCTAAATATTCATACCATAAATATTTGTGATAGGCTATGTATAAAACCATGTGAATGATTTAGCTAAAGATTAGCCTGAATTACTAAGCTAGGCAGTTTCCCAGAACGGTGGCTGTGGGGCAAAGTGAAACAGATGGGGTAAACTGAACCAGGGGTTAAACCCCACCATGAGGCACTGTAACCATTGAATATGTTTCATTAAAAAAAATTCTGTGTAGTTTCGCACAACTGATTTGTTCATTTTTAAACATTTTAGAAAACATATCATGCTAAGACATTACCATATTAATTAATTTTTATGCATTTGGCGTTTTGCAGGTCTACACTGAAAAAACAAACATACCACTCAGAAACGTCCATTGACAATCTCCAAACAATAAGTTGTTCCTCAAAATCTGTATTTTCATCTGATACAGACTCAAACATGAGTGGATGACATCAGAGTACCGCGAGAGCGATTTAAAACCAACATCCTCCGCTTTATTTCTCGCGGTACTCTGATGTCATCTGCTTGTCGGTTCTTGTGGCGCTGCGTAAAGTTGACCACACCTAAAAAATGTACTGCTAAACTCGACAGAAATGCTCTGTATACCAGCACCTCCTTTATTAATTTGTATAGCAGGAAAAGTTCTATTTTACTTCTCAGCGTGATAAATAGCTTACAAGGTTTGGTGTGTGAGCGTGTGAACTGACAGAAATGCATGTGTCTCATGGCGATTGCGTGGGACTTAAGAGCCTAGGTTATATCAACATATGTCAAATTAAGTTACCTGATATCCACTTAATTTTATAAGTTATAAACATTCATTTAAAATAACATACAGCTTATGTATTAGGCCTATTTGCTTAAATTACATTCTAACAAAGAAACTGCAAAGGTTGATATTAAAACCCAACACGCTGGTGAAAACTGGATAAACCGGTTTTCTTTGATGAGGTGATCGATTAGCATTGGGGGTTGGCAAATAATTGGCAGACCTAGGGGTGGGTGGTTTTTAATTTCTTGACTCTCTGTCACTGGTAACTGCTAAAACAAGCAGCTAAACCATATGCAATTAATTACATTTTGGAATTAACTTCCTTCATGTCTTTTTATTTATACACTGTAAAAAATATTTTCTGAATTTTTAAGTAAAGTTAGCATTAAATATGTTTTACAAACAATTGATTTACAAACTCTGGGATGTTTGTGATTATCATCATTCAGAAAAGTGGTGCTTGTGTTTAGACTCATGTTTTACGTGATTAAATCAGGTTACATTAGTTTCTTTTCAGTGTAGAACAGTTTGTAATCAAAATGCAAAAATATAGTACATTTATAAACATCGCTGAAACAAAGAGTGAATTAAAAAAGTAATAAAGTTAAAGCTGCTGATAATTTTGTTTATATTTACTAGCATTTTCTGAGTGAAAAATGTTTAGATTTTGTTAAGTAGCCTAAATCCTACTCCAATTTATTTCAGTGTAGGTTTCTCATTTTTATCAGCTTTCTTTTGCTTTTCAAAGGGCCGTCTACCTTTGCTACCGCCAGTGCTTTAATGTGGGCCAGTACCGCCACTTCCAAATATAGCTCTTGAGCGTACCACCATCTCTCCCTGCGCCCAGAACCTACTTCTAACGTACCAGAACGCTCATTTGCACATCTGTTTAAATCAGAGGCTTAATTTAATTATTTGGCTGCGCTGCCGCTTTTCAAAGCGCCCTTCACAATGCAAGCTACCTAATTCGTCCCACCGAGAGCAGAGACTACATTACCCATTCACCTTTGAGTTTTACAAGTTAAAAGCGCATGCGTAGCTTTTGCTGCTGTCAATAGGCTTGTTCGACTTCATGCGGCGCCCCGAGAATCGACAGCCAGAAGACGTCACAGTATCGCGAGAGCGAGGCGAAATATGATTTCTTGAATCATTCTCGCGGTACTCTGACGTCATCCGGCTGTCGGTTCTTGCGGCGCCGCATGAAGTCGAACAAGCATAGTGTTAACAACGTGGTTTGGAGAGGTGTGTGAAACGCGCAACCATAGCTGCTCTGTTAAAATGAAAATACAAATGAATACTTAATATGCCCTCCTGGTTTTAGACTCTAAGGAGTAAAAGAACAAGGTCAGAATCAGATGACTCTCGCTGGCTGACATCCCAACAAGCCAGAATGATATCGCTGCAGGTCAGATGCAAGCTTTTTCCAATAGGCTACCCTTCTGTAGGTACGTGACAATCTCTGCTGTCGCGGCTGTCAGCTTGGTTTCCCTCGACGCAACTTCGGATTTCCTCAGACGATGTGCAGACTGATTGTAGCCTATTATACATACTTGCTAAACTACAAGTGTACGAAATTTCAATGAATTTGAACGACGCGCACAGGAGTTTTACCACACGCAAAATGGAAAACAATGGGACAAAATAAAGTGATGACTTTCGAGTTTCAAATGGCCAATATTCTGTTATTCTTGAACCCATAGACATGGTCTTGGTGTCCAGAGAGTATCTTTGCCCGACAGCGACAATATGTTATTAAAAAATAAATTACATCATTATGGATAAATGAGTGCTTACAGAATATATATGTTTGAGAATGCTTATCAGTACTTTTTTGTTTCTTAAACTTTAAAGATGAATATTCTCCTTTAGAGATGGGCAATTTTCAGCAATAGCACATTATATTCAAATTTTTGAGCTCATAAAAAATATTTTTTCGCTTATTTAAATGACTTTTTTATGTTTTTATGCACGTTTAGTTTTGGTGCAATTTCATCAAAAGCTTGTAATTAGGAAATACACACAACATGCTTAACGTGTATTTTCTATATGTTAAAAAGTTTGTAAAAATTGCGTATTCTTATATAATAAGAATAACAATATGATATATTTATATTGCGCTCAAAATGATTTAGAAATGGAAAAAGGAATTCTTCTCAACTACCACCAATAAAGTTTTAAAATTCTTCTTTAGAAAAACGGCATTTAAACCCACGTGCACCGAACAAGAAAACGTATGCTTACATACAGTCCGTGTATGATATGTTTTTTATTTAGTTTTACATATTTTTATTTATATGCATTTAATAATAAGGTCATAATGTACACACTGTTAAAAATGATTCAGTGGCTTTGTAAATATCTCTAAAATAAATGATTAAAGTAACTTAATAAAATCTCTTAATGCAGTTATGCGATTTTTTTAGTTGGAAAATAAATTACTAAAAATAGAACAGATATTTTGTGTAAAATGTACATATATTATTTGATGTATACGCCTTAATAATATAAGTATTACATTTACAGATTATTTTAGTCAATATATTTAAAAAGGTCAGAGTAATATATTTAAGTTTTTAAAACTGTAATAATTGCATATTTCAAATTATTATTATTTCTATTTGACATCAAAAATGTGTAAGTTTTACGCCTAACTTGTATATAGTATGATTTACTTATATTTTCACATTGATATTATTTGAGTAAATGTAGGCAAAAAATAAATTAATAATAAGTAGAAAAAATGTCAATTTTAAACAATCACATAGCCAACGGTTTTTAATCAGCAACAAAGAAACTGCGCATTTTGCCGATGACAAACACATCAGAAACTCCTCGAATTTATGAATATTTACACTCACAATATGATTTTATTTCCTTAGTACAAAAGTATAACATATTATACAAATTCTCAGTGAAATGTATTAAACACCAATGCATACTTTTTATCGTGTTTCATACCATGTAAAGGGAAACATAATAATATAAAAAGTAGCCTACTGTTCAGTAATGCAGAAAAGCGCACCACAACCATGTTAAAGCTATTAAAACGTTCAGATGCAAAAATGAACTAAATGTAAAATTAGATAAACTAGTTAATGATATTGCGTAAATGCGCTCGGTCTCTTCAAAGGTCTTCGCGAATTATTTTGTTATAAGACTCGATTATCATACATCACGTCTCTTCTACTGTAAGTACACGGAAAAAATAAGACAAATGATCCGCGTTTGAGTCGGATTTTTATGAAGAATATGTGACTGTTTATGTAACTGGCAAAAGAAAACTTCGCCAACAAAATGTTTGCCAAAAAGCATGCATTTGTATGACATCAAAGTCCGTGTCATGTTACTTCAATATCATACAGTATACGCTCAGCATGAAGTCGAGCACACACATTGTCGTCAGTATGGCCTACAAGAAACACGCCTGCCCTCTACAGGTTTTTATATTTCCTGCGTCCCCCACCGAACCCCCCTTTTGCGGGATCTCGCAGAATTTCGGAAGTCTCCGCGGCATTCTGGTCTCAGAGACGCGCATTTTTAAAGGCCACATCTGTAGGTATTTTTTGACCACTTTAACTCTCAGACTATTTTTTCTCTGCTCTATGTCCATTAATCCCAGCCCACCCCTCTCTATATCTCCTAAAATCGTGTTATGTGCTATTCTGGGGGGTTTTCCATTCCATAAAAAGTTTAAAAAACATTCCTTCAACCTCTTTTCTGTCCACATAGGCATTTCAGTTAAATATAAAACGTACCATAATTTAGAAACCATTAAAACATTTAAAACCAACACTTTTCCTTTTAAACTTAAATTCCTTAGTTTCCAAAAATTCAGTTTTCTCTCAATGTCAATAATCAGATTATTCCATACATCATCTCTTGTTTTCTTCTCATCTTTACCCATTAGAATTCCTAAAATTTTTATTTCTTCCACTTCTTTGAATTTAAAGCAATCTTCCAGACTAGTAGCATTACCAAATTTCATGTAAACAGTTTTGTCCTCGTTCACTTTACTTCCTGAACCCTTACAAAATTCATTAACAACATTCATAACTTCTTTGACACTTTCCTTCCCCTTTACAATTATTGTGGTATCATCAGCATACTGAAACACTTTACTTTTCTCACTTTCAATCCCCATTATCTTCTTGTTTTCTTTAATTGCTAGTCCTAATGGTTCAGATAGTAAAGAATATAGTAAGGCAGAGAGTGGACAACCCTGCCTCACTGATCTTGTAACATTAAAAGCATTCGATAAAAAACCATTACATTTAACTTTAGTCAGAGCACCCTTATATAAAATCTTGATCCATTTGATAAAATTCTCTCCAAAACCAAAACTCTTTAAAACATCAAATAAAAACACATGTTCCACCCTATCAAATGCCTTTTCAAAATCCAGACTAAACACATATCCTTCTTGTTTTTCTTTTGTCATATACCAAATAGTGTCCCTTATACTCATCGTCACATCTGCAATATCTCTTCCCTTCACAGCATAAGCCTGGTTTGTAGTTATTATTTTTGGCATTATTTCTTTCAATCTGTTAGCTAAAACCTTTGCAATTATTTTTAAGTCTGTGTTCAACATTGATATGGGTCTATAATTCTTTAAATCTGTCTTTTCACCTTTCTTTTTGTAAATGAGTTTCATTAATCCAATCCGCATTCTTTCATAAATTTCTTCCCTTTCAAAAATTTCTTTAAAAACCTCTTTTAAAATCTCTATTAAAATCCCTTTAAAACACTTATAAAATTCACTTCCTAAACCATCAATTCCTGGGCTTTTCTTTTTATTTAGTTCGTCAATCGCTTGTTCAATTTCTTCTGCTCTAAACTCTTGTTCACATTCCTCTTTATCTTCTTCGCTTACTTTTGCTTTTATTTTGTTAAGAAAATCAGTTTTTTCTTTCTCCTCTACTCCTCTTGCCTTAAAAAGATCTTCATAAAAATCCTTAATTTCTTTTAGAACATTTGCATTTCCCTGAACTATTTCTCCATTTTTTCCTTTTATCTCCTTTATCATTTCAGCATTCCCTTTCTTTTTTTCTAAATCAAAAAAGAATTTCGTACATTTTTCTCCTTCAACCATATACTGTGCTTTACTTCGTAATCTTGCTCCTTCATATTGCTTTTCCTCTACTTCTTTCAACTTTTCTTCGATTTCTTTGATCTTTTGAATGTCCTTATTTTCTTCATTTAATTCTTTTTCAAGACTTGCTTTCAATTCTTTCTCCTTAAACCTTTTACATTTTCGCACTAATTTACAATATTCAATTGAATATTTTTTGATAGCATACTTTACATTTTCCCACCATATTCTCTTATTTTCCGCATACATTACACTGTTTTTCTCATTCTCAATCATTTCTTTCACGCTTTCAACATAATGTTTGTCTTTCAAAATTTCTGTGTTTAAAACCCATACTCCAGGCCCTCTTTGTAATTTCTCCCAATCTATATTAAAAAATAAAAACTTGTGATCGCTTAAACTTGTCTCCTCATACTTAATATCTTCAATAAAATTCTCCACATTTCTTGTACATAAAATAAAATCAATCCTCGTATTACACACAAAATTCATCACAATTTGTCTTCTTGAAAACTCTTTTTTTCTTTGATTTCTTTCTCTCCACACATCAGTCATTTTAAAATCTTCCATTAAAAGTTTTAGTTCTTTTCTTCCCATATCACTCTTAAAAACCATTCCTTCCGCCATGTCTTGTTTGCTAAAAACTGTATTAAAATCTCCTGCTATTACAATTTCTTTATAATCCTTTAAAAACTCTCTTAAATGATTGAAAAAACCCTTCTTTTCTTTTTCCTCCGTCGGCGCATGTACATTAACAAAAACAATTTTCTTCCCCTCATAATTTACTTCTACAACCATACATTTTCCTTTTCCATCCTTGTATAAAACTTTACTCTCTTTAAAAACGTCACTTTTCATTAAAATTGCGACTCCTCTTCCACATTTTCCATCACCGTTATTATGTAAAATCCATCCTTCCCATTTCTTTCGATAGTCCATTAAAATATCATCTTTCCAGTTTGTTTCGTGCAGTAAAATGATGTCCTGATTTTTAAAATGATAAGTTACTCTTTCAAATTTCTTAAAATCTAAAAGTCCCCTCGCGTTAAAAGTCACACATCGTAAAACCATTAAAAAAATAAATAAAATAAAAACCTTAAATACCATCATCTCAGTCCATCTCCTCTCCTCGCCTTAACACCTCAAATCTATTTTCTCTTGTCAATTGGGACTTTAATTTCTTTTTCCGCGCATTATCAATATTTGGCGTTACCTTCATTGTTCTTCTCCTCAAAGGCCTTTTTTCCCGTCTGTCCATTACTCCTGCTTCTTCCATTTCATCGTCCTCTCTTTCGCTGTCTTGTGCTGTACTCCGTTGTTCCTCGTTACCTTCTTTGTCCATTAAAACATCCAAACTCTCCGATATCTCCATTTGTGTCCTTTCTGTGTCCTTTTCCCGTACCGTTTCCTCTTGATTTTCAGTTGCTTTTTCTTCAAATATCTGCTTTTCCGCCATTGCTTCTTCTCCTTCAGGCTCTGTTGACTGCTGTTTCTCTATTTGTCTCCCCTCTTCATTCGTTCTCTCTTCTGCGTTATCATTTCTTTTATGCATTTGTCTGGGCACCTGATTATCCACCCCTCCTTCCTCTTCCTCCATCCAACACTCACATTTGTTTATAAAATCATTGCAATCCGGGCACCTGACTGCTCTACACTGACGTGCAAAGTGTCCCAGCTCCTCGCACTTATAACATTTAAACTCGGGGCACTCCTTCAGCAAATGTTCCGAGCTCATGCACAGCCGACAGGTTTTCACCTGATGGCTGTGCATCACCCGGAAATGCTGGGAGCCCTCCGCAGTCTCAAACTTTGTGCTGTATGGTAGTGAGACCACCTCCTTAGGGAACCTCACTCTCACATATCTCGTACCGTCCTCTATGTCGGTGCCCGGATACACTCTCCTTTTAAGTTTTGTGATTGGCACAACCTGCCAGCTTTCTAATTTCTCTAAAATTTCATAATCATCTAGGTACCCAGGCAAATGCATAAAAGAGACAACATACTCCTTATTTTTTAGCTTTCTTACGTTGCACTGCACACCTTTAATCATTAGTCCTTCCATTAGATCCTCGCACATTTCCTCATTTTCTAAAATCAGTTCATATTCACTATTATTTCGTGGTCTCATTACCAAAATGTTCCCTTGTCCAATCATATCTGCTACTGCTTTTATTAAATCTTCCGCTTTCAATCCTTCCACATTATCAACATTCACAATCACTGTTGCTTCTTTTGCGTAAATCCTTTGCTCACCTCTTTTCTTTGCTTTTTCACCGTTGTCATTTCCATCTCGTTGTCTTTTTTGCTGTCCATTTTCGTTACCGTTGCTTTCGTTTTCAACATTTTCTCTGCTGTTTTCTGTTAAACTATCTTTCCTGGCGTCTTCATTTAAATCTTTTCCAGCTCGTTGTCGTTTTTCCATTCCCTTTTCGTTACCGTTGCTTTCATTTTCAAAAATTCCTCTTCTACTTTCAGTTAATCCATCCTGCCTTGCGTCTTTATTTAAATCATGTCCAGCTCGTTTTCGTTTATCCAGTCCAGTTTCGTTGCCAGTACTTTGTTCCTCAGCCATTTCAGTGTTGTTTGCCATGCGTCCGTCTGATCTTTTTTTAATTTTAACTAAATACAACAAAAAACCACCTCACAGTCAGCATAAAGCTGCTGTTCGGTGGTTTCAACTCAAAATAAACACTTCACAAACAATAAATTAAACTCAAACTATAAACTAAATTCAAATTTAACAAACCCACGTGAGGGAGCCTTTCTCCCTCTACTACCGGCACAGACACTTCCTGGAACGTACCAACTAGCGGGCGTGCTCAGGGTGGTGTGGCCGTAAGCGAGTGCGGACTTGATTCGAGAGACACTTCAAAACTAATGTGGCAACGGCATGCCATGGGAGAACGCTTACAGAAAGGACGCATTCATGGGAAAAATGACATAAAAAATTAATTAATTAAATTCTTACAGCACCAGGTATTCCCAGGCGGTCTCCCATCCAAGTACTAACCAGGCCCGACCCTGCTTGGCTTCCGAGATCAGACGAGAGCGGGCGTGCTCAGGGTGGTGTGGCCGTAAACGAGTGCTGACTCGATTCGAGAGACACTTTAAGGCTAATGTGGCAACGCAATGACATCGGTAAATGGTTACAGAAAGGACGCATTCATGGGAAAAAATGATTTAAAAAAAATAATTAATTAATTAAATGCTTACAGCACCTGGTATTCCCAGGCGGTCTCCCATCCAAGTACTAACCAGGCCCGACCCTGCTTGGCTTCCGAGATCAGACGAGAGCGGGCGTGCTCAGGGTGGTGTGGCCGTAAGCGAGTGCTGACTCGCTTCGATAGACACTTCAAGACTTATGTGGCAACGCAATGACATCGGTAAATGGTTACAGAAAGGACGCATTCATGGGAAAAAATGACATAAAAAAAAAATTTAATTAATTAAATGCTTACAGCACCTGGTATTCCCAGGCGGTCTCCCATCCAAGTACTAACCAGGGCCGACCCTGCTTGGCTTCCGAGATCAGACGAGAGCGGGCGTGCTCAGGGTGGTGTGGCCGTAAACGAGTGCTGACTCGATTCGAGAGACACTTCAAGGCTAATGTGGCAACGCAATGACATCGGTAAATGGTTACAGAAAGGACGCATTCATGGGAAAAAATGATATAAAAAAAATAATTAATTAATTAAATGCTTACAGCACCTGGTATTCCCAGGCGGTCTCCCATCCAAGTACTAACTAGGCCCGACCCTGCTTGGCTTCCGAGATCAGACGAGAGCGGGCATGCTCAGGGTGGTGTGGCCGTAAGCGAGTGCTGACTCGCTTCGATAGACACTTCAAGACTTATGTGGCAACGCCATGACATCAGTGAACGCTTACAGAAAGATCGCATTCATGGGAAAAAATGACATAAAAAAATAATTAATTAATTAAATGCTTAGAGCACCTGGTATTCCCAGGCGGTCTCCCATCCAAGTACTAACCAGGCCCGACCCTGCTTGGCTTCCGAGATCAGACGAGAGCGCGCGTGCTTTTTTTTTTTTATTGAACGTTTCAATTCAATTTACAATATACATTATCAAATCACAAATTTACATACATACAGTAATTAAAAATAATAATAAAAACAACATAAGAATCAAATAACATCACCTCAATGGATGTCTGGCAAAGTCCAATCTAAGTCCTCAAGAATACAGCAAACCTCGGAAGTAAAAACCTTATAAAACACATTCTCATTTTCTTCACCTTTAAAATGCACATACAGTTTTTCAATATACATTTCAGATTTTCTCTTAAAGACATTCCATACCTCCATCACAGTTTTTTCCTTTTTTGCTACAATCCTTCTTTCCCATATTGCCCTTTTCATCAACATTATCCAAAGATTTATAAAAGCACTGTTTTTACTTGTCTTTGTCCATCCAAACATCACAATTTGATTCCAGTCCAATTCATTTTCATTCCATCGCTCTTCAAGAGCTTTGACCACATCATTACATTTGCTTAAAAAACTTTCCAACTCTTTGCAGTATAAAAACAAGTGTAAAATCCCTTCTTCCTTTTCATTACACACTTTGCACATTGCACTAGGTTCCATTCTTATCTTGTTTAAAATCAAATCAGTAAAAACCACTTTGTGTCTTATCATGTACTCTTCTGATTCTAGACTTGTTGCTACACATTTTCCTTTCATATTATTCCACATTTCTTCAGGTTTTAAATTTACAAATTTTTGTGTCCAGAAATCAGTCACAATTGGCTCTTTAAAAACAGAGTCTCTAAAAACACAATAAAACATCTTAATAGTACATTCCTTAAAGTCACACACTTTGTTATCCAAATTTACTCTTATTTCTTTCTCCTCACTTTCATTTTCTCGTTTTTCGACTCTTTCCAGCCATTCTTCAGGTATTGCTTGTTTTATCATTTCATATGAATTTAAAATTCCTGTTTTGCTGTATTCTTCCTTTGCCTCATCCATTGCATCAAAAATACATTGTACGGGTAAAAATCCTTCTTTCACTTCATATAAAATGTCTCTGACTCTTGTTATTCCCACCTCCATCCACTTCTTATAATAAATCACTTTGCCTTGCTTTAAAATGTTGTGATTTAAAAAAAGAGGTTGATTTAAAATGTTTTCTCTCCCCCTGGGGTTAAAATCAACTTTTGGTAAAAAGTTTCCCCATGCACTTAAAAGCTCTCTATAAAATCCAGGCACATTTTCCGTCATCCACAGTTTTGTCTTCATCCATAAAATGTCATCCCCCATGTTAAAATTCCCACATCTGTTTAAAAAATATTTCATTGTTTTTTTCCACTCAGCATTATTCTCTTCTTGTAGGTATTTTTTGACCACTTTAACTCTCAGACTATTTTTTCTCTGCTCTATGTCCATTAATCCCAGCCCACCCCTCTCTATATCTCCTAAAATCGTGTTATGTGCTATTCTGGGGGGTTTTCCATTCCATAAAAAGTTTAAAAAACATTCCTTCAACCTCTTTTCTGTCCACATAGGCATTTCAGTTAAATATAAAACGTACCATAATTTAGAAACCATTAAAACATTTAAAACCAACACTTTTCCTTTTAAACTTAAATTCCTTAGTTTCCAAAAATTCAGTTTTCTCTCAATGTCAATAATCAGATTATTCCATACATCATCTCTTGTTTTCTTCTCATCTTTACCCATTAGAATTCCTAAAATTTTTATTTCTTCCACTTCTTTGAATTTAAAGCAATCTTCCAGACTAGTAGCATTACCAAATTTCATGTAAACAGTTTTGTCCTCGTTCACTTTACTTCCTGAACCCTTACAAAATTCATTAACAACATTCATAACTTCTTTGACACTTTCCTTCCCCTTTACAATTATTGTGGTATCATCAGCATACTGAAACACTTTACTTTTCTCACTTTCAATCCCCATTATCTTCTTGTTTTCTTTAATTGCTAGTCCTAATGGTTCAGATAGTAAAGAATATAGTAAGGCAGAGAGTGGACAACCCTGCCTCACTGATCTTGTAACATTAAAAGCATTCGATAAAAAACCATTACATTTAACTTTAGTCAGAGCACCCTTATATAAAATCTTGATCCATTTGATAAAATTCTCTCCAAAACCAAAACTCTTTAAAACATCAAATAAAAACACATGTTCCACCCTATCAAATGCCTTTTCAAAATCCAGACTAAACACATATCCTTCTTGTTTTTCTTTTGTCATATACCAAATAGTGTCCCTTATACTCATCGTCACATCTGCAATATCTCTTCCCTTCACAGCATAAGCCTGGTTTGTAGTTATTATTTTTGGCATTATTTCTTTCAATCTGTTAGCTAAAACCTTTGCAATTATTTTTAAGTCTGTGTTCAACATTGATATGGGTCTATAATTCTTTAAATCTGTCTTTTCACCTTTCTTTTTGTAAATGAGTTTCATTAATCCAATCCGCATTCTTTCATAAATTTCTTCCCTTTCAAAAATTTCTTTAAAAACCTCTTTTAAAATCTCTATTAAAATCCCTTTAAAACACTTATAAAATTCACTTCCTAAACCATCAATTCCTGGGCTTTTCTTTTTATTTAGTTCGTCAATCGCTTGTTCAATTTCTTCTGCTCTAAACTCTTGTTCACATTCCTCTTTATCTTCTTCGCTTACTTTTGCTTTTATTTTGTTAAGAAAATCAGTTTTTTCTTTCTCCTCTACTCCTCTTGCCTTAAAAAGATCTTCATAAAAATCCTTAATTTCTTTTAGAACATTTGCATTTCCCTGAACTATTTCTCCATTTTTTCCTTTTATCTCCTTTATCATTTCAGCATTCCCTTTCTTTTTTTCTAAATCAAAAAAGAATTTCGTACATTTTTCTCCTTCAACCATATACTGTGCTTTACTTCGTAATCTTGCTCCTTCATATTGCTTTTCCTCTACTTCTTTCAACTTTTCTTCGATTTCTTTGATCTTTTGAATGTCCTTATTTTCTTCATTTAATTCTTTTTCAAGACTTGCTTTCAATTCTTTCTCCTTAAACCTTTTACATTTTCGCACTAATTTACAATATTCAATTGAATATTTTTTGATAGCATACTTTACATTTTCCCACCATATTCTCTTATTTTCCGCATACATTACACTGTTTTTCTCATTCTCAATCATTTCTTTCACGCTTTCAACATAATGTTTGTCTTTCAAAATTTCTGTGTTTAAAACCCATACTCCAGGCCCTCTTTGTAATTTCTCCCAATCTATATTAAAAAATAAAAACTTGTGATCGCTTAAACTTGTCTCCTCATACTTAATATCTTCAATAAAATTCTCCACATTTCTTGTACATAAAATAAAATCAATCCTCGTATTACACACAAAATTCATCACAATTTGTCTTCTTGAAAACTCTTTTTTTCTTTGATTTCTTTCTCTCCACACATCAGTCATTTTAAAATCTTCCATTAAAAGTTTTAGTTCTTTTCTTCCCATATCACTCTTAAAAACCATTCCTTCCGCCATGTCTTGTTTGCTAAAAACTGTATTAAAATCTCCTGCTATTACAATTTCTTTATAATCCTTTAAAAACTCTCTTAAATGATTGAAAAAACCCTTCTTTTCTTTTTCCTCCGTCGGCGCATGTACATTAACAAAAACAATTTTCTTCCCCTCATAATTTACTTCTACAACCATACATTTTCCTTTTCCATCCTTGTATAAAACTTTACTCTCTTTAAAAACGTCACTTTTCATTAAAATTGCGACTCCTCTTCCACATTTTCCATCACCGTTATTATGTAAAATCCATCCTTCCCATTTCTTTCGATAGTCCATTAAAATATCATCTTTCCAGTTTGTTTCCTGCAGTAAAATGATGTCCTGATTTTTAAAATGATCAGTTACTCTTTCAAATTTCTTAAAATCTAAAAGTCCCCTCGCGTTAAAAGTCACACATCGTAAAACCATTAAAAAAATAAATAAAATAAAAACCTTAAATACCATCATCTCAGTCCATCTCCTCTCCTCGCCTTAACACCTCAAATCTATTTTCTCTTGTCAATTGGGACTTTAATTTCTTTTTCCGCGCATTATCAATATTTGGCGTTACCTTCATTGTTCTTCTCCTCAAAGGCCTTTTTTCCCGTCTGTCCATTACTCCTGCTTCTTCCATTTCATCGTCCTCTCTTTCGCTGTCTTGTGCTGTACTCCGTTGTTCCTCGTTACCTTCTTTGTCCATTAAAACATCCAAACTCTCCGATATCTCCATTTGTGTCCTTTCTGTGTCCTTTTCCCGTACCGTTTCCTCTTGATTTTCAGTTGCTTTTTCTTCAAATATCTGCTTTTCCGCCATTGCTTCTTCTCCTTCAGGCTCTGTTGACTGCTGTTTCTCTATTTGTCTCCCCTCTTCATTCGTTCTCTCTTCTGCGTTATCATTTCTTTTATGCATTTGTCTGGGCACCTGATTATCCACCCCTCCTTCCTCTTCCTCCATCCAACACTCACATTTGTTTATAAAATCATTGCAATCCGGGCACCTGACTGCTCTACACTGACGTGCAAAGTGTCCCAGCTCCTCGCACTTATAACATTTAAACTCGGGGCACTCCTTCAGCAAATGTTCCGAGCTCATGCACAGCCGACAGGTTTTCACCTGATGGCTGTGCATCACCCGGAAATGCTGGGAGCCCTCCGCAGTCTCAAACTTTGTGCTGTATGGTAGTGAGACCACCTCCTTAGGGAACCTCACTCTCACATATCTCGTACCGTCCTCTATGTCGGTGCCCGGATACACTCTCCTTTTAAGTTTTGTGATTGGCACAACCTGCCAGCTTTCTAATTTCTCTAAAATTTCATAATCATCTAGGTACCCAGGCAAATGCATAAAAGAGACAACATACTCCTTATTTTTTAGCTTTCTTACGTTGCACTGCACACCTTTAATCATTAGTCCTTCCATTAGATCCTCGCACATTTCCTCATTTTCTAAAATCAGTTCATATTCACTATTATTTCGTGGTCTCATTACCAAAATGTTCCCTTGTCCAATCATATCTGCTACTGCTTTTATTAAATCTTCCGCTTTCAATCCTTCCACATTATCAACATTCACAATCACTGTTGCTTCTTTTGCGTAAATCCTTTGCTCACCTCTTTTCTTTGCTTTTTCACCGTTGTCATTTCCATCTCGTTGTCTTTTTTGCTGTCCATTTTCGTTACCGTTGCTTTCGTTTTCAACATTTTCTCTGCTGTTTTCTGTTAAACTATCTTTCCTGGCGTCTTCATTTAAATCTTTTCCAGCTCGTTGTCGTTTTTCCATTCCCTTTTCGTTACCGTTGCTTTCATTTTCAAAAATTCCTCTTCTACTTTCAGTTAATCCATCCTGCCTTGCGTCTTTATTTAAATCATGTCCAGCTCGTTTTCGTTTATCCAGTCCAGTTTCGTTGCCAGTACTTTGTTCCTCAGCCATTTCAGTGTTGTTTGCCATGCGTCCGTCTGATCTTTTTTTAATTTTAACTAAATACAACAAAAAACCACCTCACAGTCAGCATAAAGCTGCTGTTCGGTGGTTTCAACTCAAAATAAACACTTCACAAACAATAAATTAAACTCAAACTATAAACTAAATTCAAATTTAACAAACCCACGTGAGGGAGCCTTTCTCCCTCTACTACCGGCACAGACACTTCCTGGAACGTACCAACTAGCGGGCGTGCTCAGGGTGGTGTGGCCGTAAGCGAGTGCGGACTTGATTCGAGAGACACTTCAAAACTAATGTGGCAACGGCATGCCATGGGAGAACGCTTACAGAAAGGACGCATTCATGGGAAAAATGACATAAAAAATTAATTAATTAAATTCTTACAGCACCAGGTATTCCCAGGCGGTCTCCCATCCAAGTACTAACCAGGCCCGACCCTGCTTGGCTTCCGAGATCAGACGAGAGCGGGCGTGCTCAGGGTGGTGTGGCCGTAAACGAGTGCTGACTCGATTCGAGAGACACTTTAAGGCTAATGTGGCAACGCAATGACATCGGTAAATGGTTACAGAAAGGACGCATTCATGGGAAAAAATGATTTAAAAAAAATAATTAATTAATTAAATGCTTACAGCACCTGGTATTCCCAGGCGGTCTCCCATCCAAGTACTAACCAGGCCCGACCCTGCTTGGCTTCCGAGATCAGACGAGAGCGGGCGTGCTCAGGGTGGTGTGGCCGTAAGCGAGTGCTGACTCGCTTCGATAGACACTTCAAGACTTATGTGGCAACGCAATGACATCGGTAAATGGTTACAGAAAGGACGCATTCATGGGAAAAAATGACATAAAAAAAATAATTCATTAATTAAATGCTTACAGCACCTGGTATTCCCAGGCGGTCTCCCATCCAAGTACTAACCAGGGCCGACCCTGCTTGGCTTCCGAGATCAGACGAGAGCGGGCGTGCTCAGGGTGGTGTGGCCGTAAACGAGTGCTGACTCGATTCGAGAGACACTTCAAGGCTAATGTGGCAACGCAATGACATCGGTAAATGGTTACAGAAAGGACGCATTCATGGGAAAAAATGATATAAAAAAAATAATTAATTAATTAAATGCTTACAGCACCTGGTATTCCCAGGCGGTCTCCCATCCAAGTACTAACTAGGCCCGACCCTGCTTGGCTTCCGAGATCAGACGAGAGCGGGCGTGCTCAGGGTGGTGTGGCCGTAAGCGAGTGCTGACTCGCTTCGATAGACACTTCAAGACTTATGTGGCAACGCCATGACATCAGTGAACGCTTACAGAAAGATCGCATTCATGGGAAAAAATGACATAAAAAAATAATTAATTAATTAAATGCTTAGAGCACCTGGTATTCCCAGGCGGTCTCCCATCCAAGTACTAACCAGGCCCGACCCTGCTTGGCTTCCGAGATCAGACGAGAGCGGGCGTGCTCGGGGTGGTGTGGCCGTAAGCGAGTGCGTACTTGATTCGAGAGACACTTCAAAACTAATGTGGCAACGGCATGCCATGGGAGAACGCTTACAGAAAGGACGCATTCATGGGAAAAATGACATAAAAAATTAATTAATTAAATTCTTACAGCACCAGGTATTCCCAGGCGGTCTCCCATCCAAGTACTAACCAGGGCCGACCCTGCTTGGCTTCCGAGATCAGACGAGAGCGGGCGTGCTCAGGGTGGTGTGGCCGTAAACGAGTGCTGACTCGATTCGAGAGACACTTCAAGGCTAATGTGGCAACGCAATGACATCGGTAAATGGTTACAGAAAGGACGCATTCATGGGAAAAAATGATATAAAAAAAATAATTAATTAATTAAATGCTTACAGCACCTGGTATTCCCAGGCGGTCTCCCATCCAAGTACTAACTAGGCCCGACCCTGCTTGGCTTCCGAGATCAGACGAGAGCGGGCGTGCTCAGGGTGGTGTGGCCGTAAGCAAGTGCTGACTCGCTTCGATAGACACTTCAAGACTTATGTGGCAACGCCATGACATCAGTGAACGCTTACAGAAAGATCGCATTCATGGGAAAAAATGACATAAAAAATAATTAATTAATTAAATGCTTAGAGCACCTGGTATTCCCAGGCGGTCTCCCATCCAAGTACTAACCAGGCCCGACCCTGCTTGGCTTACGAGATCAGACGAGAGCGGGCGTGCTCGGGGTGGTGTGGCCGTAAGCGAGTGCGGACTTGATTCGAGAGACACTTCAAAACTAATGTGGCAACGGCATGCCATGGGAGAACGCTTACAGAAAGGACGCATTCATGGGAAAAATGACATAAAAAATTAATTAATTAAATTCTTACAGCACCAGGTATTCCCAGGCGGTCTCCCATCCAAGTACTAACCAGGGCCGACCCTGCTTGGCTTCCGAGATCAGACGAGAGCGGGCGTGCTCAGGGTGGTGTGGCCGTAAACGAGTGCTGACTCGATTCGAGAGACACTTCAAGGCTAATGTGGCAACGCAATGACATCGGTAAATGGTTACAGAAAGGACGCATTCATGGGAAAAAATGACATAAAAAAAAATAATTAATTAATTAAATGCTTACAGCACCTGGTATTCCCAGGCGGTCTCCCATCCAAGTACTAACCAGGCCCGACCCTGCTTGGCTTCCGAGATCAGACGAGAGCGGGCGTGCTCAGGGTGGTGTGGCCGTAAGCGAGTGCTGACTCGCTTCGATAGACACTTCAAGACTTATGTGGCAACGCCATGACATCAGTGAACGCTTACAGAAAGATCGCATTCATGGGAAAAAATGACATAAAAAAATAATTAATTAATTAAATGCTTACAGCACCTGGTATTCCCAGGCGGTCTCCCATCCAAGTACTAACCAGGCCCGACCCTGCTTGGCTTACGAGATCAGACGAGAGCGGGCGTGCTCAGGGTGGCGTGGCCGTAAACGAGTGCTGCCTTGATTCGAGAGACACTTCAAAACTAATGTGGCAACCAGAACGCTTACAGAAAGGACGCATTCATGGGAAAAATGACATAAATAATTAATTAATTTAATTCTTACAGCACCAGGTATTCCCAGGCGGTCTCCCATCCAAGTACTAACCAGGCCCGACCCTGCTTGGCTTCCGAGATCAGACGAGAGCGGGCGTGCTCAGGGTGGTGTGGCCGTAAACGAGTGCTGACTCGATTCGAGAGACACTTCAAGGCTAATGTGGCAACGCAATGACATCGGTAAATGGTTACAGAAAGGACGCATTCATGGGAAAAAATGACATAAAAAAAATTAATAATTAATTAAATGCTTACAGCACCTGGTATTCCCAGGCGGTCTCCCATCCAAGTACTAACCAGGCCCGACCCTGCTTGGCTTCCGAGATCAGACGAGAGCTGGCGTGCTCAGGGTGGTGTGGCCGTAAGCGAGTGCAGACTCGATTCGAGAGACACTTCAAAACTAATGTGGCAACGCCATGCCATGGGAGAACGCTTACAGAAAGGACGCATTCATGGGAAAATATGACATAAATAAATATTTAATTAATTAAATGCTTACAGCACCTGGTATTCCCAGGCGGTCTCCCATCCAAGTACTAACCAGGCCCGACCCTGCTTGGCTTCCGAGATCAGACGAGAGCGGGCGTGCTCAGGGTGGTGTGGCCGTAAGCGAGTGCCGACTCGAATCGACAGACACTTCAAGACTTATGTGGCAACGCCATGACATCAGTGAACGCTTACAGAAAGAACGCATTCATGGGAAAAAATGACATAAATAAATATTTAATTAATTAAATGCTTACAGCACCTGGTATTCCCAGGCAACCTCCCATCCAAGTACTAACCAGGCCCGACCCTGCTTGGCTTCCGAGATCAGACGAGAGCGGGCGTGCTCAGGGTGGTGTGGACGTAAGCGAGTGTGGACTTGATTCGAGAGACACTTCAAAACTAATGTGGCAACGGCATGCCATGGGAGAACGCTTACAGAAAGGACGCATTCATGGGAAAAATGACATAAAAAATTAATTAATTAAATTCTTACAGCACCAGGTATTCCCAGGCGGTCTCCCATCCAAGTACTAACCAGGCCCGACCCTGCTTGGCTTCCGAGATCAGACGAGAGCGGGCGTGCTCAGGGTGGTGTGGCCGTAAACGAGTGCTGACTCGATTCGAGAGACACTTCAAGGCTAATGTGGCAACGCAATGACATCGGTAAATGGTTACAGAAAGGACGCATTCATGGGAAAAAATGATATAAAAAAAATAATTAATTAATTAAATGCTTACAGCACCTGGTATTCCCAGGCGGTCTCCCATCCAAGTACTAACCAGGCCCGACCCTGCTTGGCTTCCGAGATCAGACGAGAGCGGGCGTGCTCAGGGTGGTGTGGCCGTAAGCGAGTGCTGACTCGCTTCGATAGACACTTCAAGACTTATGTGGCAACGCCATGACATCAGTGAACGCTTACAGAAAGATCGCATTCATGGGAAAAAATGACATAAAAAAATAATTAATTAATTAAATGCTTACAGCACCTGGTATTCCCAGGCGGTCTCCCATCCAAGTACTAACTAGGCCCGACCCTGCTTGGCTTCCGAGATCAGACGAGAGCGGGCGTGCTCAGGGTGGTGTGGCCGTAAGCGAGTGCTGACTCGCTTCGATAGACACTTCAAGACTTATGTGGCAACGCCATGACATCAGTGAACGCTTACAGAAAGATCGCATTCATGGGAAAAAATGACATAAAAAAATAATTAATTAATTAAATGCTTAGAGCACCTGGTATTCCCAGGCGGTCTCCCATCCAAGTACTAACCAGGCCCGACCCTGCTTGGCTTACGAGATCAGACGAGAGCGGGCGTGCTCGGGGTGGTGTGGCCGTAAGCGAGTGCGGACTTGATTCGAGAGACACTTCAAAACTAATGTGGCAACGGCATGCCATGGGAGAACGCTTACAGAAAGGACGCATTCATGGGAAAAATGACATAAAAAATTAATTAATTAAATTCTTACAGCACCAGGTATTCCCAGGCGGTCTCCCATCCAAGTACTTACCAGGGCCGACCCTGCTTGGCTTCCGAGATCAGACGAGAGCGGGCGTGCTCAGGGTGGTGTGGCCGTAAACGAGTGCTGACTCGATTCGAGAGACACTTCAAGGCTAATGTGGCAACGCAATGACATCGGTAAATGGTTACAGAAAGGACGCATTCATGGGAAAAAATGATATAAAAAAAATAATTAATTATTTAAATGCTTACAGCACCTGGTATTCCCAGGCGGTCTCCCATCCAAGTACTAACTAGGCCCGACCCTGCTTGGCTTCTGAGATCAGACGAGAGCGGGCGTGCTCAGGGTGGTGTGGCCGTAAACGAGTGCTGACTCGATTCGAGAGACACTTCAAGGCTAATGTGGCAACGCAATGACATCGGTAAATGGTTACAGAAAGGACGCATTCATGGGAAAAAATGACATAAAAAAAAATAATTAATTAATTAAATGCTTACAGCACCTGGTATTCCCAGGCGGTCTCCCATCCAAGTACTAACCAGGCCCGACCCTGCTTGGCTTCCGAGATCAGACGAGAGCGGGCGTGCTCAGGGTGGTGTGGCCGTAAGCGAGTGCTGACTCGCTTCGATAGACACTTCAAGACTTATGTGGCAACGCCATGACATCAGTGAACGCTTACAGAAAGATCGCATTCATGGGAAAAAATGACATAAAAAAATAATTAATTAATTAAATGCTTACAGCACCTGGTATTCCCAGGCGGTCTCCCATCCAAGTACTAACCAGGCCCGACCCTGCTTGGCTTACGAGATCAGACGAGAGCGGGCGTGCTCAGGGTGGCGTGGCCGTAAACGAGTGCTGCCTTGATTCGAGAGACACTTCAAAACTAATGTGGCAACCAGAACGCTTACAGAAAGGACGCATTCATGGGAAAAATGACATAAATAATTAATTAATTTAATTCTTACAGCACCAGGTATTCCCAGGCGGTCTCCCATCCAAGTACTAACCAGGCCCGACCCTGCTTGGCTTCCGAGATCAGACGAGAGCGGGCGTGCTCAGGGTGGTGTGGCCGTAAACGAGTGCTGACTCGATTCGAGAGACACTTCAAGGCTAATGTGGCAACGCAATGACATCGGTAAATGGTTACAGAAAGGACGCATTCATGGGAAAAAATGACATAAAAAAAATTAATAATTAATTAAATGCTTACAGCACCTGGTATTCCCAGGCGGTCTCCCATCCAAGTACTAACCAGGCCCGACCCTGCTTGGCTTCCGAGATCAGACGAGAGCTGGCGTGCTCAGGGTGGTGTGGCCGTAAGCGAGTGCAGACTCGATTCGAGAGACACTTCAAAACTAATGTGGCAACGCCATGCCATGGGAGAACGCTTACAGAAAGGACGCATTCATGGGAAAATATGACATAAATAAATATTTAATTAATTAAATGCTTACAGCACCTGGTATTCCCAGGCGGTCTCCCATCCAAGTACTAACCAGGCCCGACCCTGCTTGGCTTCCGAGATCAGACGAGAGCGGGCGTGCTCAGGGTGGTGTGGCCGTAAGCGAGTGCCGACTCGAATCGACAGACACTTCAAGACTTATGTGGCAACGCCATGACATCAGTGAACGCTTACAGAAAGAACGCATTCATGGGAAAAAATGACATAAATAAATATTTAATTAATTAAATGCTTACAGCACCTGGTATTCCCAGGCAACCTCCCATCCAAGTACTAACCAGGCCCGACCCTGCTTGGCTTCCGAGATCAGACGAGAGCGGGCGTGCTCAGGGTGGTGTGGACGTAAGCGAGTGTGGACTTGATTCGAGAGACACTTCAAAACTAATGTGGCAACGGCATGCCATGGGAGAACGCTTACAGAAAGGACGCATTCATGGGAAAAATGACATAAAAAATTAATTAATTAAATTCTTACAGCACCAGGTATTCCCAAGCGGTCTCCCATCCAAGTACTAACCAGGCCCGACCCTGCTTGGCTTCCGAGATCAGACGAGAGCGGGCGTGCTCAGGGTGGTGTGGCCGTAAACGAGTGCTGACTCGATTCGAGAGACACTTCAAGGCTAATGTGGCAACGCAATGACATCGGTAAATGGTTACAGAAAGGACGCATTCATGGGAAAAAATGATATAAAAAAAATAATTAATTAATTAAATGCTTACAGCACCTGGTATTCCCAGGCGGTCTCCCATCCAAGTACTAACCAGGCCCGACCCTGCTTGGCTTCCGAGATCAGACGAGAGCGGGCGTGCTCAGGGTGGTGTGGCCGTAAGCGAGTGCTGACTCGCTTCGATAGACACTTCAAGACTTATGTGGCAACGCCATGACATCAGTGAACGCTTACAGAAAGATCGCATTCATGGGAAAAAATGACATAAAAAAATAATTAATTAATTAAATGCTTACAGCACCTGGTATTCCCAGGCGGTCTCCCATCCAAGTACTAACCAGGCCCGACCCTGCTTGGCTTACGAGATCAGACGAGAGCGGGCGTGCTCAGGGTGGTGTGGCCGTAAGCGAGTGCTGACTCGATTCGAGAGACACTTCAAGGCTAATGTGGCAACGCAATGACATCGGTAAATGGTTACAGAAAGGACGCATTCATGGGAAAAATGACATAAAAAAAGTATTAATTAATTAAATGCTTACAGCACCTGGTATTCCCAGGCGGTCTCCCATCCAAGTACTAACCAGGCCCGACCCTGCTTGGCTTCCGAGATCAGACGAGAGCGAGCGTGCTCAGGGTGGTGTGGCCGTCAGCGAGTGCGGACTTGATTCGAGAGACACTTCAAAACTAATGTGGCAACGCCATGCCATGGGAGAACGCTTACAGAAAGGACGCATTCATGGGAAAATATGACATAAATGAATATTTAATTAATTAAATGCTTACAGCACCTGGTATTCCCAGGCGGTCTCCCATCCAAGTACTAACCAGGCCCGACCCTGCTTGGCTTCCGAGATCAGACGAGAGCGGGCGTGCTCAGGGTGGTGTGGCCGTAAGCGTGTGCTGACTCGCTTCGATAGACACTTCAAGACTTATGTGGCAACGCCATGACATCAGTGAACGCTTACAGAAAGATCGCATTCATGGGAAAAAATGACATAAATAATTAATTAATTAAATGCTTACAGAACCTGGTATTCCCAGGCGGTCTCCCATCCAAGTACTAACCAGGCCCGACCCTGCTTGGCTTCCGAGATCAGACGAGAGCGGGCTTGCTCAGGGTGGTGTGGCCGTAAACGAGTGCTGACTCGATTCGAGAGACACTTCAAAACTAATGTGGCAACGGCATGCCATGGGAGAACCCTTACAGAAAGGACGCATTCATGGGAAAAATGACATAAAAAATTAATTAATTAAATTCTTACAGCACCAGGTATTCCCAGGCGGTCTCCCATCCAAGTACTAACCAGGCCCGACCCTGCTTGGCTTCCGAGATCAGACGAGAGCGGGCGTGCTCAGGGTGGTGTGGCCGTAAGCGAGTGCGGACTTGATTCGAGAGACACTTCAAAACTAATGTGGCAACGCCATGCCATGGGAGAACGCTTACAGAAAGGACGCATTCATGGGAAAAATGACATAAATAATTAATTAATTAAATTCTTACAGCACCAGGTATTCCCAAGCGGTCTCCCATCCAAGTACTAACCAGGCCCGACCCTGCTTGGCTTCCGAGATCAGATGAGAGCGGGCGTGCTCAGGGTGGTGTGGCCGTAAACGAGTGCTGACTCGATTCGAGAGACACTTCAAGGCTAATGTGGCAACGCAATGACATCGGTAAATGGTTACAGAAAGGACGCATTCATGGGAAAAAATGACATAAAAAAATAATTAATTAATTAAAAGCTTACAGCACCTGGTATTCCCAGGCGGTCTCCCATCCAAGAACTAACCAGGCCCGACCCTGCTTGGCTTCCGAGATCAGACGAGAGCGGGCGTGCTCAGGGTGGTGTGGCCGTAAACGAGTGCTGACTCGATTCGAGAGACACTTCAAGGCTAATGTGGCAACGCAATGACATCGGTAAATGGTTACAGAAAGGACGCATTCATGGGAAAAAATGATATAAAAAAAATAATTAATTAATTAAATGCTTACAGCACCTGGTATTCCCAGGCGGTCTCCCATCCAAGTACTAACTAGGCCCGACCCTGCTTGGCTTCCGAGATCAGACGAGAGCGGGCGTGCTCAGGGTGGTGTGGCCGTAAGCGAGTGCTGACTCGCTTCGATAGACACTTCAAGACTTATGTGGCAACGCCATGACATCAGTGAACGCTTACAGAAAGATTGCATTCATGGGAAAAAATGACATAAAAAAATAATTAATTAATTAAATGCTTAGAGCACCTGGTATTCCCAGGCGGTCTCCCATCCAAGTACTAACCAGGCCCGACCCTGCTTGGCTTACGAGATCAGACGAGAGCGGGCGTGCTCGGGGTGGTGTGGCCGTAAGCGAGTGCGGACTTGATTCGAGAGACACTTCAAAACTAATGTGGCAACGGCATGCCATGGGAGAACGCTTACAGAAAGGACGCATTCATGGGAAAAATGACATAAAAAATTAATTAATTAAATTCTTACAGCACCAGGTATTCCCAGGCGGTCTCCCATCCAAGTACTAACCAGGGCCGACCCTGCTTGGCTTCCGAGATCAGACGAGAGCGGGCGTGCTCAGGGTGGTGTGGCCGTAAACGAGTGCTGACTCGATTCGAGAGACACTTCAAGGCTAATGTGGCAACGCAATGACATCGGTAAATGGTTACAGAAAGGACGCATTCATGGGAAAAAATGATATAAAAAAAATAATTAATTAATTAAATGCTTACAGCACCTGGTATTCCCAGGCGGTCTCCCATCCAAGTACTAACTAGGCCCGACCCTGCTTGGCTTCCGAGATCAGACGAGAGCGGGCGTGCTCAGGGTGGTGTGGCCGTAAGCGAGTGCTGACTCGCTTCGATAGACACTTCAAGACTTATGTGGCAACGCCATGACATCAGTGAACGCTTACAGAAAGATCGCATTCATGGGAAAAAATGACATAAAAAATAATTAATTAATTAAATGCTTAGAGCACCTGGTATTCCCAGGCGGTCTCCCATCCAAGTACTAACCAGGCCCGACCCTGCTTGGCTTACGAGATCAGACGAGAGCGGGCGTGCTCGGGGTGGTGTGGCCGTAAGCGAGTGCGGACTTGATTCGAGAGACACTTCAAAACTAATGTGGCAACGGCATGCCATGGGAGAACGCTTACAGAAAGGACGCATTCATGGGAAAAATGACATAAAAAATTAATTAATTAAATTCTTACAGCACCAGGTATTCCCAGGCGGTCTCCCATCCAAGTACTAACCAGGGCCGACCCTGCTTGGCTTCCGAGATCAGACGAGAGCGGGCGTGCTCAGGGTGGTGTGGCCGTAAACGAGTGCTGACTCGATTCGAGAGACACTTCAAGGCTAATGTGGCAACGCAATGACATCGGTAAATGGTTACAGAAAGGACGCATTCATGGGAAAAAATGACATAAAAAAAATAATTAATTAATTAAATGCTTACAGCACCTGGTATTCCCAGGCGGTCTCCCATCCAAGTACTAACCAGGCCCGACCCTGCTTGGCTTCCGAGATCAGACGAGAGCGGGCGTGCTCAGGGTGGTGTGGCCGTAAGCGAGTGCTGACTCGCTTCGATAGACACTTCAAGACTTATGTGGCAACGCCATGACATCAGTGAACGCTTACAGAAAGATCGCATTCATGGGAAAAAATGACATAAAAAAATAATTAATTAATTAAATGCTTACAGCACCTGGTATTCCCAGGCGGTCTCCCATCCAAGTACTAACCAGGCCCGACCCTGCTTGGCTTACGAGATCAGACGAGAGCGGGCGTGCTCAGGGTGGCGTGGCCGTAAGCGAGTGCTGCCTTGATTCGAGAGACACTTCAAAACTAATGTGGCAACCAGAACGCTTACAGAAAGGACGCATTCATGGGAAAAATGACATAAATAATTAATTAATTTAATTCTTACAGCACCAGGTATTCCCAGGCGGTCTCCCATCCAAGTACTAACCAGGCCCGACCCTGCTTGGCTTCCGAGATCAGACGAGAGCGGGCGTGCTCAGGGTGGTGTGGCCGTAAACGAGTGCTGACTCGATTCGAGAGACACTTCAAGGCTAATGTGGCAACGCAATGACATCGGTAAATGGTTACAGAAAGGACGCATTCATGGGAAAAAATGACATAAAAAAAATTAATAATTAATTAAATGCTTACAGCACCTGGTATTCCCAGGCGGTCTCCCATCCAAGTACTAACCAGGCCCGACCCTGCTTGGCTTCCGAGATCAGACGAGAGCTGGCGTGCTCAGGGTGGTGTGGCCGTAAGCGAGTGCAGACTCGATTCGAGAGACACTTCAAAACTAATGTGGCAACGCCATGCCATGGGAGAACGCTTACAGAAAGGACGCATTCATGGGAAAATATGACATAAATAAATATTTAATTAATTAAATGCTTACAGCACCTGGTATTCCCAGGCGGTCTCCCATCCAAGTACTAACCAGGCCCGACCCTGCTTGGCTTCCGAGATCAGACGAGAGCGGGCGTGCTCAGGGTGGTGTGGCCGTAAGCGAGTGCCGACTCGAATCGACAGACACTTCAAGACTTATGTGGCAACGCCATGACATCAGTGAACGCTTACAGAAAGAACGCATTCATGGGAAAAAATGACATAAATAAATATTTAATTAATTAAATGCTTACAGCACCTGGTATTCCCAGGCAACCTCCCATCCAAGTACTAACCAGGCCCGACCCTGCTTGGCTTCCGAGATCAGACGAGAGCGGGCGTGCTCAGGGTGGTGTGGACGTAAGCGAGTGTGGACTTGATTCGAGAGACACTTCAAAACTAATGTGGCAACGGCATGCCATGGGAGAACGCTTACAGAAAGGACGCATTCATGGGAAAAATGACATAAAAAATAATTAATTAAATTCTTACAGCACCAGGTATTCCCAGGCGGTCTCCCATCCAAGTACTAACCAGGCCCGACCCTGCTTGGCTTCCGAGATCAGACGAGAGCGGGCGTGCTCAGGGTGGTGTGGCCGTAAACGAGTGCTGACTCGATTCGAGAGACACTTCAAGGCTAATGTGGCAACGCAATGACATCGGTAAATGGTTACAGAAAGGACGCATTCATGGGAAAAAATGATATAAAAAAAATAATTAATTAATTAAATGCTTACAGCACCTGGTATTCCCAGGCGGTCTCCCATCCAAGTACTAACCAGGCCCGACCCTGCTTGGCTTCCGAGATCAGACGAGAGCGGGCGTGCTCAGGGTGGTGTGGCCGTAAGCGAGTGCTGACTCGCTTCGATAGACACTTCAAGACTTATGTGGCAACGCCATGACATCAGTGAACGCTTACAGAAAGATCGCATTCATGGGAAAAAATGACATAAAAAATAATTAATTAATTAAATGCTTACAGCACCTGGTATTCCCAGGCGGTCTCCCATCCAAGTACTAACCAGGCCCGACCCTGCTTGGCTTACGAGATCAGACGAGAGCGGGCGTGCTCAGGGTGGTGTGGCCGTAAGCGAGTGCTGACTCGATTCGAGAGACACTTCAAGGCTAATGTGGCAACGCAATGACATCGGTAAATGGTTACAGAAAGGACGCATTCATGGGAAAAATGACATAAAAAAAGTATTAATTAATTAAATGCTTACAGCACCTGGTATTCCCAGGCGGTCTCCCATCCAAGTACTAACCAGGCCCGACCCTGCTTGGCTTCCGAGATCAGACGAGAGCGAGCGTGCTCAGGGTGGTGTGGCCGTCAGCGAGTGCGGACTTGATTCGAGAGACACTTCAAAACTAATGTGGCAACGCCATGCCATGGGAGAACGCTTACAGAAAGGACGCATTCATGGGAAAATATGACATAAATGAATATTTAATTAATTAAATGCTTACAGCACCTGGTATTCCCAGGCGGTCTCCCATCCAAGTACTAACCAGGCCCGACCCTGCTTGGCTTCCGAGATCAGACGAGAGCGGGCGTGCTCAGGGTGGTGTGGCCGTAAGCGTGTGCTGACTCGCTTCGATAGACACTTCAAGACTTATGTGGCAACGCCATGACATCAGTGAACGCTTACAGAAAGATCGCATTCATGGGAAAAAATGACATAAATAATTAATTAATTAAATGCTTACAGAACCTGGTATTCCCAGGCGGTCTCCCATCCAAGTACTAACCAGGCCCGACCCTGCTTGGCTTCCGAGATCAGACGAGAGCGGGCTTGCTCAGGGTGGTGTGGCCGTAAACGAGTGCTGACTCGATTCGAGAGACACTTCAAAACTAATGTGGCAACGGCATGCCATGGGAGAACCCTTACAGAAAGGACGCATTCATGGGAAAAATGACATAAAAAATTAATTAATTAAATTCTTACAGCACCAGGTATTCCCAGGCGGTCTCCCATCCAAGTACTAACCAGGCCCGACCCTGCTTGGCTTCCGAGATCAGACGAGAGCGGGCGTGCTCAGGGTGGTGTGGCCGTAAGCGAGTGCGGACTTGATTCGAGAGACACTTCAAAACTAATGTGGCAACGCCATGCCATGGGAGAACGCTTACAGAAAGGACGCATTCATGGGAAAAATGACATAAATAATTAATTAATTAAATTCTTACAGCACCAGGTATTCCCAAGCGGTCTCCCATCCAAGTACTAACCAGGCCCGACCCTGCTTGGCTTCCGAGATCAGATGAGAGCGGGCGTGCTCAGGGTGGTGTGGCCGTAAACGAGTGCTGACTCGATTCGAGAGACACTTCAAGGCTAATGTGGCAACGCAATGACATCGGTAAATGGTTACAGAAAGGACGCATTCATGGGAAAAAATGACATAAAAAAAAATAATTAATTAATTAAATGCTTACAGCACCTGGTATTCCCAGGCGGTCTCCCATCCAAGTACTAACCAGGCCCGACCCTGCTTGGCTTCCGAGATCAGACGAGAGCGGGCGTGCTCAGGGTGGTGTGGCCGTAAGCGAGTGCTGACTCGCTTCGATAGACACTTCAAGACTTATGTGGCAACGCCATGACATCAGTGAACGCTTACAGAAAGATCGCATTCATGGGAAAAAATGACATAAAAAAATAATTAATTAATTAAATGCTTACAGCACCTGGTATTCCCAGGCGGTCTCCCATCCAAGTACTAACCAGGCCCGACCCTGCTTGGCTTACGAGATCAGACGAGAGCGGGCGTGCTCAGGGTGGCGTGGCCGTAAACGAGTGCTGCCTTGATTCGAGAGACACTTCAAAACTAATGTGGCAACCAGAACGCTTACAGAAAGGACGCATTCATGGGAAAAATGACATAAATAATTAATTAATTTAATTCTTACAGCACCAGGTATTCCCAGGCGGTCTCCCATCCAAGTACTAACCAGGCCCGACCCTGCTTGGCTTCCGAGATCAGACGAGAGCGGGCGTGCTCAGGGTGGTGTGGCCGTAAACGAGTGCTGACTCGATTCGAGAGACACTTCAAGGCTAATGTGGCAACGCAATGACATCGGTAAATGGTTACAGAAAGGACGCATTCATGGGAAAAAATGACATAAAAAAAATTAATAATTAATTAAATGCTTACAGCACCTGGTATTCCCAGGCGGTCTCCCATCCAAGTACTAACCAGGCCCGACCCTGCTTGGCTTCCGAGATCAGACGAGAGCTGGCGTGCTCAGGGTGGTGTGGCCGTAAGCGAGTGCAGACTCGATTCGAGAGACACTTCAAAACTAATGTGGCAACGCCATGCCATGGGAGAACGCTTACAGAAAGGACGCATTCATGGGAAAATATGACATAAATAAATATTTAATTAATTAAATGCTTACAGCACCTGGTATTCCCAGGCGGTCTCCCATCCAAGTACTAACCAGGCCCGACCCTGCTTGGCTTCCGAGATCAGACGAGAGCGGGCGTGCTCAGGGTGGTGTGGCCGTAAGCGAGTGCCGACTCGAATCGACAGACACTTCAAGACTTATGTGGCAACGCCATGACATCAGTGAACGCTTACAGAAAGAACGCATTCATGGGAAAAAATGACATAAATAAATATTTAATTAATTAAATGCTTACAGCACCTGGTATTCCCAGGCAACCTCCCATCCAAGTACTAACCAGGCCCGACCCTGCTTGGCTTCCGAGATCAGACGAGAGCGGGCGTGCTCAGGGTGGTGTGGACGTAAGCGAGTGTGGACTTGATTCGAGAGACACTTCAAAACTAATGTGGCAACGGCATGCCATGGGAGAACGCTTACAGAAAGGACGCATTCATGGGAAAAATGACATAAAAAATTAATTAATTAAATTCTTACAGCACCAGGTATTCCCAGGCGGTCTCCCATCCAAGTACTAACCAGGCCCGACCCTGCTTGGCTTCCGAGATCAGACGAGAGCGGGCGTGCTCAGGGTGGTGTGGCCGTAAACGAGTGCTGACTCGATTCGAGAGACACTTCAAGGCTAATGTGGCAACGCAATGACATCGGTAAATGGTTACAGAAAGGACGCATTCATGGGAAAAAATGATATAAAAAAAATAATTAATTAATTAAATTCTTACAGCACCAGGTATTCCCAGGCGGTCTCCCATCCAAGTACTAACCAGGCCCGACCCTGCTTGGCTTCCGAGATCAGATGAGAGCGGGCGTGCTCAGGGTGGTGTGGCCGTAAACGAGTGCTGACTCGATTCGAGAGACACTTCAAGGCTAATGTGGCAACGCAATGACATCGGTAAATGGTTACAGAAAGGACGCATTCATGGGAAAAAATGACATAAAAAAATAATTAATTAATTAAAAGCTTACAGCACCTGGTATTCCCAGGCGGTCTCCCATCCAAGAACTAACCAGGCCCGACCCTGCTTGGCTTCCGAGATCAGACGAGAGCGGGCGTGCTCAGGGTGGTGTGGCCGTAAACGAGTGCTGACTCGATTCGAGAGACACTTCAAGGCTAATGTGGCAACGCAATGACATCGGTAAATGGTTACAGAAAGGACGCATTCATGGGAAAAAATGATATAAAAAAAATAATTAATTAATTAAATGCTTACAGCACCTGGTATTCCCAGGCGGTCTCCCATCCAAGTACTAACTAGGCCCGACCCTGCTTGGCTTCCGAGATCAGACGAGAGCGGGCGTGCTCAGGGTGGTGTGGCCGTAAGCGAGTGCTGACTCGCTTCGATAGACACTTCAAGACTTATGTGGCAACGCCATGACATCAGTGAACGCTTACAGAAAGATTGCATTCATGGGAAAAAATGACATAAAAAAATAATTAATTAATTAAATGCTTAGAGCACCTGGTATTCCCAGGCGGTCTCCCATCCAAGTACTAACCAGGCCCGACCCTGCTTGGCTTACGAGATCAGACGAGAGCGGGCGTGCTCGGGGTGGTGTGGCCGTAAGCGAGTGCGGACTTGATTCGAGAGACACTTCAAAACTAATGTGGCAACGGCATGCCATGGGAGAACGCTTACAGAAAGGACGCATTCATGGGAAAAATGACATAAAAAATTAATTAATTAAATTCTTACAGCACCAGGTATTCCCAGGCGGTCTCCCATTCAAGTACTAACCAGGGCCGACCCTGCTTGGCTTCCGAGATCAGACGAGAGCGGGCGTGCTCAGGGTGGTGTGGCCGTAAACGAGTGCTGACTCGATTCGAGAGACACTTCAAGGCTAATGTGGCAACGCAATGACATCGGTAAATGGTTACAGAAAGGACGCATTCATGGGAAAAAATGATATAAAAAAAATAATTAATTAATTAAATGCTTACAGCACCTGGTATTCCCAGGCGGTCTCCCATCCAAGTACTAACTAGGCCCGACCCTGCTTGGCTTCCGAGATCAGACGAGAGCGGGCGTGCTCAGGGTGGTGTGGCCGTAAGCGAGTGCTGACTCGCTTCGATAGACACTTCAAGACTTATGTGGCAACGCCATGACATCAGTGAACGCTTACAGAAAGATCGCATTCATGGGAAAAAATGACATAAAAAATAATTAATTAATTAAATGCTTAGAGCACCTGGTATTCCCAGGCGGTCTCCCATCCAAGTACTAACCAGGCCCGACCCTGCTTGGCTTACGAGATCAGACGAGAGCAGGCGTGCTCGGGGTGGTGTGGCCGTAAGCGAGTGCGGACTTGATTCGAGAGACACTTCAAAACTAATGTGGCAACGGCATGCCATGGGAGAACGCTTACAGAAAGGACGCATTCATGGGAAAAATGACATAAAAAATTAATTAATTAAATTCTTACAGCACCAGGTATTCCCAGGCGGTCTCCCATCCAAGTACTAACCAGGGCCGACCCTGCTTGGCTTCCGAGATCAGACGAGAGCGGGCGTGCTCAGGGTGGCGTGGCCGTAAACGAGTGCTGCCTTGATTCGAGAGACACTTCAAAACTAATGTGGCAACCAGAACGCTTACAGAAAGGACGCATTCATGGGAAAAATGACATAAATAATTAATTAATTTAATTCTTACAGCACCAGGTATTCCCAGGCGGTCTCCCATCCAAGTACTAACCAGGCCCGACCCTGCTTGGCTTCCGAGATCAGACGAGAGCGGGCGTGCTCAGGGTGGTGTGGCCGTAAGCGAGTGCGGACTTGATTCGAGAGACACTTCAAAACTAATGTGGCAACGGCATGCCATGGGAGAACGCTTACAGAAAGGACGCATTCATGGGAAAAATGACATAAAAAATTAATTAATTAAATTCTTACAGCACCAGGTATTCCCAGGCGGTCTCCCATCCAAGTACTAACCAGGGCCGACCCTGCTTGGCTTCCGAGATCAGACGAGAGCGGGCGTGCTCAGGGTGGTGTGGCCGTAAACGAGTGCTGACTCGATTCGAGAGACACTTCAAGGCTAATGTGGCAACGCAATGACATCGGTAAATGGTTACAGAAAGGACGCATTCATGGGAAAAAATGACATAAAAAAAATAATTAATTAATTAAATGCTTACAGCACCTGGTATTCCCAGGCGGTCTCCCATCCAAGTACTAACCAGGCCCGACCCTGCTTGGCTTCCGAGATCAGACGAGAGCGGGCGTGCTCAGGGTGGTGTGGCCGTAAGCGAGTGCTGACTCGCTTCGATAGACACTTCAAGACTTATGTGGCAACGCCATGACATCAGTGAACGCTTACAGAAAGATTGCATTCATGGGAAAAAATGACATAAAAAAATAATTAATTAATTAAATGCTTAGAGCACCTGGTATTCCCAGGCGGTCTCCCATCCAAGTACTAACCAGGCCCGACCCTGCTTGGCTTACGAGATCAGACGAGAGCGGGCGTGCTCGGGGTGGTGTGGCCGTAAGCGAGTGCGGACTTGATTCGAGAGACACTTCAAAACTAATGTGGCAACGGCATGCCATGGGAGAACGCTTACAGAAAGGACGCATTCATGGGAAAAATGACATAAAAAATTAATTAATTAAATTCTTACAGCACCAGGTATTCCCAGGCGGTCTCCCATCCAAGTACTAACCAGGGCCGACCCTGCTTGGCTTCCGAGATCAGACGAGAGCGGGCGTGCTCAGGGTGGTGTGGCCGTAAACGAGTGCTGACTCGATTCGAGAGACACTTCAAGGCTAATGTGGCAACGCAATGACATCGGTAAATGGTTACAGAAAGGACGCATTCATGGGAAAAAATGATATAAAAAAAATAATTAATTAATTAAATGCTTACAGCACCTGGTATTCCCAGGCGGTCTCCCATCCAAGTACTAACTAGGCCCGACCCTGCTTGGCTTCCGAGATCAGACGAGAGCGGGCGTGCTCAGGGTGGTGTGGCCGTAAGCGAGTGCTGACTCGCTTCGATAGACACTTCAAGACTTATGTGGCAACGCCATGACATCAGTGAACGCTTACAGAAAGATCGCATTCATGGGAAAAAATGACATAAAAAATAATTAATTAATTAAATGCTTAGAGCACCTGGTATTCCCAGGCGGTCTCCCATCCAAGTACTAACCAGGCCCGACCCTGCTTGGCTTACGAGATCAGACGAGAGCGGGCGTGCTCGGGGTGGTGTGGCCGTAAGCGAGTGCGGACTTGATTCGAGAGACACTTCAAAACTAATGTGGCAACGGCATGCCATGGGAGAACGCTTACAGAAAGGACGCATTCATGGGAAAAATGACATAAAAAATTAATTAATTAAATTCTTACAGCACCAGGTATTCCCAGGCGGTCTCCCATCCAAGTACTAACCAGGGCCGACCCTGCTTGGCTTCCGAGATCAGACGAGAGCGGGCGTGCTCAGGGTGGTGTGGCCGTAAACGAGTGCTGACTCGATTCGAGAGACACTTCAAGGCTAATGTGGCAACGCAATGACATCGGTAAATGGTTACAGAAAGGACGCATTCATGGGAAAAAATGACATAAAAAAAATAATTAATTAATTAAATGCTTACAGCACCTGGTATTCCCAGGCGGTCTCCCATCCAAGTACTAACCAGGCCCGACCCTGCTTGGCTTCCGAGATCAGACGAGAGCGGGCGTGCTCAGGGTGGTGTGGCCGTAAGCGAGTGCTGACTCGCTTCGATAGACACTTCAAGACTTATGTGGCAACGCCATGACATCAGTGAACGCTTACAGAAAGATCGCATTCATGGGAAAAAATGACATAAAAAAATAATTAATTAATTAAATGCTTACAGCACCTGGTATTCCCAGGCGGTCTCCCATCCAAGTACTAACCAGGCCCGACCCTGCTTGGCTTACGAGATCAGACGAGAGCGGGCGTGCTCAGGGTGGCGTGGCCGTAAGCGAGTGCTGCCTTGATTCGAGAGACACTTCAAAACTAATGTGGCAACCAGAACGCTTACAGAAAGGACGCATTCATGGGAAAAATGACATAAATAATTAATTAATTTAATTCTTACAGCACCAGGTATTCCCAGGCGGTCTCCCATCCAAGTACTAACCAGGCCCGACCCTGCTTGGCTTCCGAGATCAGACGAGAGCGGGCGTGCTCAGGGTGGTGTGGCCGTAAACGAGTGCTGACTCGATTCGAGAGACACTTCAAGGCTAATGTGGCAACGCAATGACATCGGTAAATGGTTACAGAAAGGACGCATTCATGGGAAAAAATGACATAAAAAAAATTAATAATTAATTAAATGCTTACAGCACCTGGTATTCCCAGGCGGTCTCCCATCCAAGTACTAACCAGGCCCGACCCTGCTTGGCTTCCGAGATCAGACGAGAGCTGGCGTGCTCAGGGTGGTGTGGCCGTAAGCGAGTGCAGACTCGATTCGAGAGACACTTCAAAACTAATGTGGCAACGCCATGCCATGGGAGAACGCTTACAGAAAGGACGCATTCATGGGAAAATATGACATAAATAAATATTTAATTAATTAAATGCTTACAGCACCTGGTATTCCCAGGCGGTCTCCCATCCAAGTACTAACCAGGCCCGACCCTGCTTGGCTTCCGAGATCAGACGAGAGCGGGCGTGCTCAGGGTGGTGTGGCCGTAAGCGAGTGCCGACTCGAATCGACAGACACTTCAAGACTTATGTGGCAACGCCATGACATCAGTGAACGCTTACAGAAAGAACGCATTCATGGGAAAAAATGACATAAATAAATATTTAATTAATTAAATGCTTACAGCACCTGGTATTCCCAGGCAACCTCCCATCCAAGTACTAACCAGGCCCGACCCTGCTTGGCTTCCGAGATCAGACGAGAGCGGGCGTGCTCAGGGTGGTGTGGACGTAAGCGAGTGTGGACTTGATTCGAGAGACACTTCAAAACTAATGTGGCAACGGCATGCCATGGGAGAACGCTTACAGAAAGGACGCATTCATGGGAAAAATGACATAAAAAATAATTAATTAAATTCTTACAGCACCAGGTATTCCCAGGCGGTCTCCCATCCAAGTACTAACCAGGCCCGACCCTGCTTGGCTTCCGAGATCAGACGAGAGCGGGCGTGCTCAGGGTGGTGTGGCCGTAAACGAGTGCTGACTCGATTCGAGAGACACTTCAAGGCTAATGTGGCAACGCAATGACATCGGTAAATGGTTACAGAAAGGACGCATTCATGGGAAAAAATGATATAAAAAAAATAATTAATTAATTAAATGCTTACAGCACCTGGTATTCCCAGGCGGTCTCCCATCCAAGTACTAACCAGGCCCGACCCTGCTTGGCTTCCGAGATCAGACGAGAGCGGGCGTGCTCAGGGTGGTGTGGCCGTAAGCGAGTGCTGACTCGCTTCGATAGACACTTCAAGACTTATGTGGCAACGCCATGACATCAGTGAACGCTTACAGAAAGATCGCATTCATGGGAAAAAATGACATAAAAAATAATTAATTAATTAAATGCTTACAGCACCTGGTATTCCCAGGCGGTCTCCCATCCAAGTACTAACCAGGCCCGACCCTGCTTGGCTTACGAGATCAGACGAGAGCGGGCGTGCTCAGGGTGGTGTGGCCGTAAGCGAGTGCTGACTCGATTCGAGAGACACTTCAAGGCTAATGTGGCAACGCAATGACATCGGTAAATGGTTACAGAAAGGACGCATTCATGGGAAAAATGACATAAAAAAAGTATTAATTAATTAAATGCTTACAGCACCTGGTATTCCCAGGCGGTCTCCCATCCAAGTACTAACCAGGCCCGACCCTGCTTGGCTTCCGAGATCAGACGAGAGCGAGCGTGCTCAGGGTGGTGTGGCCGTCAGCGAGTGCGGACTTGATTCGAGAGACACTTCAAAACTAATGTGGCAACGCCATGCCATGGGAGAACGCTTACAGAAAGGACGCATTCATGGGAAAATATGACATAAATGAATATTTAATTAATTAAATGCTTACAGCACCTGGTATTCCCAGGCGGTCTCCCATCCAAGTACTAACCAGGCCCGACCCTGCTTGGCTTCCGAGATCAGACGAGAGCGGGCGTGCTCAGGGTGGTGTGGCCGTAAGCGTGTGCTGACTCGCTTCGATAGACACTTCAAGACTTATGTGGCAACGCCATGACATCAGTGAACGCTTACAGAAAGATCGCATTCATGGGAAAAAATGACATAAATAATTAATTAATTAAATGCTTACAGAACCTGGTATTCCCAGGCGGTCTCCCATCCAAGTACTAACCAGGCCCGACCCTGCTTGGCTTCCGAGATCAGACGAGAGCGGGCTTGCTCAGGGTGGTGTGGCCGTAAACGAGTGCTGACTCGATTCGAGAGACACTTCAAAACTAATGTGGCAACGGCATGCCATGGGAGAACCCTTACAGAAAGGACGCATTCATGGGAAAAATGACATAAAAAATTAATTAATTAAATTCTTACAGCACCAGGTATTCCCAGGCGGTCTCCCATCCAAGTACTAACCAGGCCCGACCCTGCTTGGCTTCCGAGATCAGACGAGAGCGGGCGTGCTCAGGGTGGTGTGGCCGTAAGCGAGTGCGGACTTGATTCGAGAGACACTTCAAAACTAATGTGGCAACGCCATGCCATGGGAGAACGCTTACAGAAAGGACGCATTCATGGGAAAAATGACATAAATAATTAATTAATTAAATTCTTACAGCACCAGGTATTCCCAAGCGGTCTCCCATCCAAGTACTAACCAGGCCCGACCCTGCTTGGCTTCCGAGATCAGATGAGAGCGGGCGTGCTCAGGGTGGTGTGGCCGTAAACGAGTGCTGACTCGATTCGAGAGACACTTCAAGGCTAATGTGGCAACGCAATGACATCGGTAAATGGTTACAGAAAGGACGCATTCATGGGAAAAAATGACATAAAAAAAAATAATTAATTAATTAAATGCTTACAGCACCTGGTATTCCCAGGCGGTCTCCCATCCAAGTACTAACCAGGCCCGACCCTGCTTGGCTTCCGAGATCAGACGAGAGCGGGCGTGCTCAGGGTGGTGTGGCCGTAAGCGAGTGCTGACTCGCTTCGATAGACACTTCAAGACTTATGTGGCAACGCCATGACATCAGTGAACGCTTACAGAAAGATCGCATTCATGGGAAAAAATGACATAAAAAAATAATTAATTAATTAAATGCTTACAGCACCTGGTATTCCCAGGCGGTCTCCCATCCAAGTACTAACCAGGCCCGACCCTGCTTGGCTTACGAGATCAGACGAGAGCGGGCGTGCTCAGGGTGGCGTGGCCGTAAACGAGTGCTGCCTTGATTCGAGAGACACTTCAAAACTAATGTGGCAACCAGAACGCTTACAGAAAGGACGCATTCATGGGAAAAATGACATAAATAATTAATTAATTTAATTCTTACAGCACCAGGTATTCCCAGGCGGTCTCCCATCCAAGTACTAACCAGGCCCGACCCTGCTTGGCTTCCGAGATCAGACGAGAGCGGGCGTGCTCAGGGTGGTGTGGCCGTAAACGAGTGCTGACTCGATTCGAGAGACACTTCAAGGCTAATGTGGCAACGCAATGACATCGGTAAATGGTTACAGAAAGGACGCATTCATGGGAAAAAATGACATAAAAAAAATTAATAATTAATTAAATGCTTACAGCACCTGGTATTCCCAGGCGGTCTCCCATCCAAGTACTAACCAGGCCCGACCCTGCTTGGCTTCCGAGATCAGACGAGAGCTGGCGTGCTCAGGGTGGTGTGGCCGTAAGCGAGTGCAGACTCGATTCGAGAGACACTTCAAAACTAATGTGGCAACGCCATGCCATGGGAGAACGCTTACAGAAAGGACGCATTCATGGGAAAATATGACATAAATAAATATTTAATTAATTAAATGCTTACAGCACCTGGTATTCCCAGGCGGTCTCCCATCCAAGTACTAACCAGGCCCGACCCTGCTTGGCTTCCGAGATCAGACGAGAGCGGGCGTGCTCAGGGTGGTGTGGCCGTAAGCGAGTGCCGACTCGAATCGACAGACACTTCAAGACTTATGTGGCAACGCCATGACATCAGTGAACGCTTACAGAAAGAACGCATTCATGGGAAAAAATGACATAAATAAATATTTAATTAATTAAATGCTTACAGCACCTGGTATTCCCAGGCAACCTCCCATCCAAGTACTAACCAGGCCCGACCCTGCTTGGCTTCCGAGATCAGACGAGAGCGGGCGTGCTCAGGGTGGTGTGGACGTAAGCGAGTGTGGACTTGATTCGAGAGACACTTCAAAACTAATGTGGCAACGGCATGCCATGGGAGAACGCTTACAGAAAGGACGCATTCATGGGAAAAATGACATAAAAAATTAATTAATTAAATTCTTACAGCACCAGGTATTCCCAGGCGGTCTCCCATCCAAGTACTAACCAGGCCCGACCCTGCTTGGCTTCCGAGATCAGACGAGAGCGGGCGTGCTCAGGGTGGTGTGGCCGTAAACGAGTGCTGACTCGATTCGAGAGACACTTCAAGGCTAATGTGGCAACGCAATGACATCGGTAAATGGTTACAGAAAGGACGCATTCATGGGAAAAAATGATATAAAAAAAATAATTAATTAATTAAATTCTTACAGCACCAGGTATTCCCAGGCGGTCTCCCATCCAAGTACTAACCAGGCCCGACCCTGCTTGGCTTCCGAGATCAGATGAGAGCGGGCGTGCTCAGGGTGGTGTGGCCGTAAACGAGTGCTGACTCGATTCGAGAGACACTTCAAGGCTAATGTGGCAACGCAATGACATCGGTAAATGGTTACAGAAAGGACGCATTCATGGGAAAAAATGACATAAAAAAATAATTAATTAATTAAAAGCTTACAGCACCTGGTATTCCCAGGCGGTCTCCCATCCAAGAACTAACCAGGCCCGACCCTGCTTGGCTTCCGAGATCAGACGAGAGCGGGCGTGCTCAGGGTGGTGTGGCCGTAAACGAGTGCTGACTCGATTCGAGAGACACTTCAAGGCTAATGTGGCAACGCAATGACATCGGTAAATGGTTACAGAAAGGACGCATTCATGGGAAAAAATGATATAAAAAAAATAATTAATTAATTAAATGCTTACAGCACCTGGTATTCCCAGGCGGTCTCCCATCCAAGTACTAACTAGGCCCGACCCTGCTTGGCTTCCGAGATCAGACGAGAGCGGGCGTGCTCAGGGTGGTGTGGCCGTAAGCGAGTGCTGACTCGCTTCGATAGACACTTCAAGACTTATGTGGCAACGCCATGACATCAGTGAACGCTTACAGAAAGATTGCATTCATGGGAAAAAATGACATAAAAAAATAATTAATTAATTAAATGCTTAGAGCACCTGGTATTCCCAGGCGGTCTCCCATCCAAGTACTAACCAGGCCCGACCCTGCTTGGCTTACGAGATCAGACGAGAGCGGGCGTGCTCGGGGTGGTGTGGCCGTAAGCGAGTGCGGACTTGATTCGAGAGACACTTCAAAACTAATGTGGCAACGGCATGCCATGGGAGAACGCTTACAGAAAGGACGCATTCATGGGAAAAATGACATAAAAAATTAATTAATTAAATTCTTACAGCACCAGGTATTCCCAGGCGGTCTCCCATTCAAGTACTAACCAGGGCCGACCCTGCTTGGCTTCCGAGATCAGACGAGAGCGGGCGTGCTCAGGGTGGTGTGGCCGTAAACGAGTGCTGACTCGATTCGAGAGACACTTCAAGGCTAATGTGGCAACGCAATGACATCGGTAAATGGTTACAGAAAGGACGCATTCATGGGAAAAAATGATATAAAAAAAATAATTAATTAATTAAATGCTTACAGCACCTGGTATTCCCAGGCGGTCTCCCATCCAAGTACTAACTAGGCCCGACCCTGCTTGGCTTCCGAGATCAGACGAGAGCGGGCGTGCTCAGGGTGGTGTGGCCGTAAGCGAGTGCTGACTCGCTTCGATAGACACTTCAAGACTTATGTGGCAACGCCATGACATCAGTGAACGCTTACAGAAAGATCGCATTCATGGGAAAAAATGACATAAAAAATAATTAATTAATTAAATGCTTAGAGCACCTGGTATTCCCAGGCGGTCTCCCATCCAAGTACTAACCAGGCCCGACCCTGCTTGGCTTACGAGATCAGACGAGAGCAGGCGTGCTCGGGGTGGTGTGGCCGTAAGCGAGTGCGGACTTGATTCGAGAGACACTTCAAAACTAATGTGGCAACGGCATGCCATGGGAGAACGCTTACAGAAAGGACGCATTCATGGGAAAAATGACATAAAAAATTAATTAATTAAATTCTTACAGCACCAGGTATTCCCAGGCGGTCTCCCATCCAAGTACTAACCAGGGCCGACCCTGCTTGGCTTCCGAGATCAGACGAGAGCGGGCGTGCTCAGGGTGGTGTGGCCGTAAACGAGTGCTGACTCGATTCGAGAGACACTTCAAGGCTAATGTGGCAACGCAATGACATCGGTAAATGGTTACAGAAAGGACGCATTCATGGGAAAAAATGACATAAAAAAAATAATTAATTAATTAAATGCTTACAGCACCTGGTATTCCCAGGCGGTCTCCCATCCAAGTACTAACCAGGCCCGACCCTGCTTGGCTTCCGAGATCAGACGAGAGCGGGCGTGCTCAGGGTGGTGTGGCCGTAAGCGAGTGCTGACTCGCTTCGATAGACACTTCAAGACTTATGTGGCAACGCCATGACATCAGTGAACGCTTACAGAAAGATCGCATTCATGGGAAAAAATGACATAAAAAAATAATTAATTAATTAAATGCTTACAGCACCTGGTATTCCCAGGCGGTCTCCCATCCAAGTACTAACCAGGCCCGACCCTGCTTGGCTTACGAGATCAGACGAGAGCGGGCGTGCTCAGGGTGGCGTGGCCGTAAGCGAGTGCTGCCTTGATTCGAGAGACACTTCAAAACTAATGTGGCAACCAGAACGCTTACAGAAAGGACGCATTCATGGGAAAAATGACATAAATAATTAATTAATTTAATTCTTACAGCACCAGGTATTCCCAGGCGGTCTCCCATCCAAGTACTAACCAGGCCCGACCCTGCTTGGCTTCCGAGATCAGACGAGAGCGGGCGTGCTCAGGGTGGTGTGGCCGTAAACGAGTGCTGACTCGATTCGAGAGACACTTCAAGGCTAATGTGGCAACGCAATGACATCGGTAAATGGTTACAGAAAGGACGCATTCATGGGAAAAAATGACATAAAAAAAATTAATAATTAATTAAATGCTTACAGCACCTGGTATTCCCAGGCGGTCTCCCATCCAAGTACTAACCAGGCCCGACCCTGCTTGGCTTCCGAGATCAGACGAGAGCTGGCGTGCTCAGGGTGGTGTGGCCGTAAGCGAGTGCAGACTCGATTCGAGAGACACTTCAAAACTAATGTGGCAACGCCATGCCATGGGAGAACGCTTACAGAAAGGACGCATTCATGGGAAAATATGACATAAATAAATATTTAATTAATTAAATGCTTACAGCACCTGGTATTCCCAGGCGGTCTCCCATCCAAGTACTAACCAGGCCCGACCCTGCTTGGCTTCCGAGATCAGACGAGAGCGGGCGTGCTCAGGGTGGTGTGGCCGTAAGCGAGTGCCGACTCGAATCGACAGACACTTCAAGACTTATGTGGCAACGCCATGACATCAGTGAACGCTTACAGAAAGAACGCATTCATGGGAAAAAATGACATAAATAAATATTTAATTAATTAAATGCTTACAGCACCTGGTATTCCCAGGCAACCTCCCATCCAAGTACTAACCAGGCCCGACCCTGCTTGGCTTCCGAGATCAGACGAGAGCGGGCGTGCTCAGGGTGGTGTGGACGTAAGCGAGTGTGGACTTGATTCGAGAGACACTTCAAAACTAATGTGGCAACGGCATGCCATGGGAGAACGCTTACAGAAAGGACGCATTCATGGGAAAAATGACATAAAAAATAATTAATTAAATTCTTACAGCACCAGGTATTCCCAGGCGGTCTCCCATCCAAGTACTAACCAGGCCCGACCCTGCTTGGCTTCCGAGATCAGACGAGAGCGGGCGTGCTCAGGGTGGTGTGGCCGTAAACGAGTGCTGACTCGATTCGAGAGACACTTCAAGGCTAATGTGGCAACGCAATGACATCGGTAAATGGTTACAGAAAGGACGCATTCATGGGAAAAAATGATATAAAAAAAATAATTAATTAATTAAATGCTTACAGCACCTGGTATTCCCAGGCGGTCTCCCATCCAAGTACTAACCAGGCCCGACCCTGCTTGGCTTCCGAGATCAGACGAGAGCGGGCGTGCTCAGGGTGGTGTGGCCGTAAGCGAGTGCTGACTCGCTTCGATAGACACTTCAAGACTTATGTGGCAACGCCATGACATCAGTGAACGCTTACAGAAAGATCGCATTCATGGGAAAAAATGACATAAAAAAATAATTAATTAATTAAATGCTTACAGCACCTGGTATTCCCAGGCGGTCTCCCATCCAAGTACTAACCAGGCCCGACCCTGCTTGGCTTACGAGATCAGACGAGAGCGGGCGTGCTCAGGGTGGTGTGGCCGTAAGCGAGTGCTGACTCGATTCGAGAGACACTTCAAGGCTAATGTGGCAACGCAATGACATCGGTAAATGGTTACAGAAAGGACGCATTCATGGGAAAAATGACATAAAAAAAGTATTAATTAATTAAATGCTTACAGCACCTGGTATTCCCAGGCGGTCTCCCATCCAAGTACTAACCAGGCCCGACCCTGCTTGGCTTCCGAGATCAGACGAGAGCGAGCGTGCTCAGGGTGGTGTGGCCGTCAGCGAGTGCGGACTTGATTCGAGAGACACTTCAAAACTAATGTGGCAACGCCATGCCATGGGAGAACGCTTACAGAAAGGACGCATTCATGGGAAAATATGACATAAATGAATATTTAATTAATTAAATGCTTACAGCACCTGGTATTCCCAGGCGGTCTCCCATCCAAGTACTAACCAGGCCCGACCCTGCTTGGCTTCCGAGATCAGACGAGAGCGGGCGTGCTCAGGGTGGTGTGGCCGTAAGCGTGTGCTGACTCGCTTCGATAGACACTTCAAGACTTATGTGGCAACGCCATGACATCAGTGAACGCTTACAGAAAGATCGCATTCATGGGAAAAAATGACATAAATAATTAAATGCTTACAGAACCTGGTATTCCCAGGCGGTCTCCCATCCAAGTACTAACCAGGCCCGACCCTGCTTGGCTTCCGAGATCAGACGAGAGCGGGCTTGCTCAGGGTGGTGTGGCCGTAAACGAGTGCTGACTCGATTCGAGAGACACTTCAAAACTAATGTGGCAACGGCATGCCATGGGAGAACCCTTACAGAAAGGACGCATTCATGGGAAAAATGACATAAAAAATTAATTAATTAAATTCTTACAGCACCAGGTATTCCCAGGCGGTCTCCCATCCAAGTACTAACCAGGCCCGACCCTGCTTGGCTTCCGAGATCAGACGAGAGCGGGCGTGCTCAGGGTGGTGTGGCCGTAAGCGAGTGCGGACTTGATTCGAGAGACACTTCAAAACTAATGTGGCAACGCCATGCCATGGGAGAACGCTTACAGAAAGGACGCATTCATGGGAAAAATGACATAAATAATTAATTAATTAAATTCTTACAGCACCAGGTATTCCCAAGCGGTCTCCCATCCAAGTACTAACCAGGCCCGACCCTGCTTGGCTTCCGAGATCAGATGAGAGCGGGCGTGCTCAGGGTGGTGTGGCCGTAAACGAGTGCTGACTCGATTCGAGAGACACTTCAAGGCTAATGTGGCAACGCAATGACATCGGTAAATGGTTACAGAAAGGACGCATTCATGGGAAAAAATGACATAAAAAAAAATAATTAATTAATTAAATGCTTACAGCACCTGGTATTCCCAGGCGGTCTCCCATCCAAGTACTAACCAAGCCCGACCCTGCTTGGCTTCCGAGATCAGACGAGAGCGGGCGTGCTCAGGGTGGTGTGGCCGTAAGCGAGTGCTGACTCGCTTCGATAGACACTTCAAGACTTATGTGGCAACGCCATGACATCAGTGAACGCTTACAGAAAGATCGCATTCATGGGAAAAAATGACATAAAAAAATAATTAATTAATTAAATGCTTACAGCACCTGGTATTCCCAGGCGGTCTCCCATCCAAGTACTAACCAGGCCCGACCCTGCTTGGCTTACGAGATCAGACGAGAGCGGGCGTGCTCAGGGTGGCGTGGCCGTAAACGAGTGCTGCCTTGATTCGAGAGACACTTCAAAACTAATGTGGCAACCAGAACGCTTACAGAAAGGACGCATTCATGGGAAAAATGACATAAATAATTAATTAATTTAATTCTTACAGCACCAGGTATTCCCAGGCGGTCTCCCATCCAAGTACTAACCAGGCCCGACCCTGCTTGGCTTCCGAGATCAGACGAGAGCGGGCGTGCTCAGGGTGGTGTGGCCGTAAACGAGTGCTGACTCGATTCGAGAGACACTTCAAGGCTAATGTGGCAACGCAATGACATCGGTAAATGGTTACAGAAAGGACGCATTCATGGGAAAAAATGACATAAAAAAAATTAATAATTAATTAAATGCTTACAGCACCTGGTATTCCCAGGCGGTCTCCCATCCAAGTACTAACCAGGCCCGACCCTGCTTGGCTTCCGAGATCAGACGAGAGCTGGCGTGCTCAGGGTGGTGTGGCCGTAAGCGAGTGCAGACTCGATTCGAGAGACACTTCAAAACTAATGTGGCAACGCCATGCCATGGGAGAACGCTTACAGAAAGGACGCATTCATGGGAAAATATGACATAAATAAATATTTAATTAATTAAATGCTTACAGCACCTGGTATTCCCAGGCGGTCTCCCATCCAAGTACTAACCAGGCCCGACCCTGCTTGGCTTCCGAGATCAGACGAGAGCGGGCGTGCTCAGGGTGGTGTGGCCGTAAGCGAGTGCCGACTCGAATCGACAGACACTTCAAGACTTATGTGGCAACGCCATGACATCAGTGAACGCTTACAGAAAGAACGCATTCATGGGAAAAAATGACATAAATAAATATTTAATTAATTAAATGCTTACAGCACCTGGTATTCCCAGGCAACCTCCCATCCAAGTACTAACCAGGCCCGACCCTGCTTGGCTTCCGAGATCAGACGAGAGCGGGCGTGCTCAGGGTGGTGTGGACGTAAGCGAGTGTGGACTTGATTCGAGAGACACTTCAAAACTAATGTGGCAACGGCATGCCATGGGAGAACGCTTACAGAAAGGACGCATTCATGGGAAAAATGACATAAAAAATTAATTAATTAAATTCTTACAGCACCAGGTATTCCCAGGCGGTCTCCCATCCAAGTACTAACCAGGCCCGACCCTGCTTGGCTTCCGAGATCAGACGAGAGCGGGCGTGCTCAGGGTGGTGTGGCCGTAAACGAGTGCTGACTCGATTCGAGAGACACTTCAAGGCTAATGTGGCAACGCAATGACATCGGTAAATGGTTACAGAAAGGACGCATTCATGGGAAAAAATGATATAAAAAAAATAATTAATTAATTAAATGCTTACAGCACCTGGTATTCCCAGGCGGTCTCCCATCCAAGTACTAACCAGGCCCGACCCTGCTTGGCTTCCGAGATCAGACGAGAGCGGGCGTGCTCAGGGTGGTGTGGCCGTAAGCGAGTGCTGACTCGCTTCGATAGACACTTCAAGACTTATGTGGCAACGCCATGACATCAGTGAACGCTTACAGAAAGATCGCATTCATGGGAAAAAATGACATAAAAAAATAATTAATTAATTAAATGCTTACAGCACCTGGTATTCCCAGGCGGTCTCCCATCCAAGTACTAACCAGGCCCGACCCTGCTTGGCTTACGAGATCAGACGAGAGCGGGCGTGCTCAGGGTGGTGTGGCCGTAAGCGAGTGCTGACTCGATTCGAGAGACACTTCAAGGCTAATGTGGCAACGCAATGACATCGGTAAATGGTTACAGAAAGGACGCATTCATGGGAAAAATGACATAAAAAAAGTATTAATTAATTAAATGCTTACAGCACCTGGTATTCCCAGGCGGTCTCCCATCCAAGTACTAACCAGGCCCGACCCTGCTTGGCTTCCGAGATCAGACGAGAGCGAGCGTGCTCAGGGTGGTGTGGCCGTCAGCGAGTGCGGACTTGATTCGAGAGACACTTCAAAACTAATGTGGCAACGCCATGCCATGGGAGAACGCTTACAGAAAGGACGCATTCATGGGAAAATATGACATAAATGAATATTTAATTAATTAAATGCTTACAGCACCTGGTATTCCCAGGCGGTCTCCCATCCAAGTACTAACCAGGCCCGACCCTGCTTGGCTTCCGAGATCAGACGAGAGCGGGCGTGCTCAGGGTGGTGTGGCCGTAAGCGTGTGCTGACTCGCTTCGATAGACACTTCAAGACTTATGTGGCAACGCCATGACATCAGTGAACGCTTACAGAAAGATCGCATTCATGGGAAAAAATGACATAAATAATTAATTAATTAAATGCTTACAGAACCTGGTATTCCCAGGCGGTCTCCCATCCAAGTACTAACCAGGCCCGACCCTGCTTGGCTTCCGAGATCAGACGAGAGCGGGCTTGCTCAGGGTGGTGTGGCCGTAAACGAGTGCTGACTCGATTCGAGAGACACTTCAAAACTAATGTGGCAACGGCATGCCATGGGAGAACCCTTACAGAAAGGACGCATTCATGGGAAAAATGACATAAAAAATTAATTAATTAAATTCTTACAGCACCAGGTATTCCCAGGCGGTCTCCCATCCAAGTACTAACCAGGCCCGACCCTGCTTGGCTTCCGAGATCAGACGAGAGCGGGCGTGCTCAGGGTGGTGTGGCCGTAAGCGAGTGCGGACTTGATTCGAGAGACACTTCAAAACTAATGTGGCAACGCCATGCCATGGGAGAACGCTTACAGAAAGGACGCATTCATGGGAAAAATGACATAAATAATTAATTAATTAAATTCTTACAGCACCAGGTATTCCCAAGCGGTCTCCCATCCAAGTACTAACCAGGCCCGACCCTGCTTGGCTTCCGAGATCAGATGAGAGCGGGCGTGCTCAGGGTGGTGTGGCCGTAAACGAGTGCTGACTCGATTCGAGAGACACTTCAAGGCTAATGTGGCAACGCAATGACATCGGTAAATGGTTACAGAAAGGACGCATTCATGGGAAAAAATGACATAAAAAAATAATTAATTAATTAAAAGCTTACAGCACCTGGTATTCCCAGGCGGTCTCCCATCCAAGAACTAACCAGGCCCGACCCTGCTTGGCTTCCGAGATCAGACGAGAGCGGGCGTGCTCAGGGTGGTGTGGCCGTAAACGAGTGCTGACTCGATTCGAGAGACACTTCAAGGCTAATGTGGCAACGCAATGACATCGGTAAATGGTTACAGAAAGGACGCATTCATGGGAAAAAATGATATAAAAAAAATAATTAATTAATTAAATGCTTACAGCACCTGGTATTCCCAGGCGGTCTCCCATCCAAGTACTAACTAGGCCCGACCCTGCTTGGCTTCCGAGATCAGACGAGAGCGGGCGTGCTCAGGGTGGTGTGGCCGTAAGCGAGTGCTGACTCGCTTCGATAGACACTTCAAGACTTATGTGGCAACGCCATGACATCAGTGAACGCTTACAGAAAGATTGCATTCATGGGAAAAAATGACATAAAAAAATAATTAATTAATTAAATGCTTAGAGCACCTGGTATTCCCAGGCGGTCTCCCATCCAAGTACTAACCAGGCCCGACCCTGCTTGGCTTACGAGATCAGACGAGAGCGGGCGTGCTCGGGGTGGTGTGGCCGTAAGCGAGTGCGGACTTGATTCGAGAGACACTTCAAAACTAATGTGGCAACGGCATGCCATGGGAGAACGCTTACAGAAAGGACGCATTCATGGGAAAAATGACATAAAAAATTAATTAATTAAATTCTTACAGCACCAGGTATTCCCAGGCGGTCTCCCATCCAAGTACTAACCAGGGCCGACCCTGCTTGGCTTCCGAGATCAGACGAGAGCGGGCGTGCTCAGGGTGGTGTGGCCGTAAACGAGTGCTGACTCGATTCGAGAGACACTTCAAGGCTATTGTGGCAACGCAATGACATCGGTAAATGGTTACAGAAAGGACGCATTCATGGGAAAAAATGATATAAAAAAAATAATTAATTAATTAAATGCTTACAGCACCTGGTATTCCCAGGCGGTCTCCCATCCAAGTACTAACTAGGCCCGACCCTGCTTGGCTTCCGAGATCAGACGAGAGCGGGCGTGCTCAGGGTGGTGTGGCCGTAAGCGAGTGCTGACTCGCTTCGATAGACACTTCAAGACTTATGTGGCAACGCCATGACATCAGTGAACGCTTACAGAAAGATCGCATTCATGGGAAAAAATGACATAAAAAATAATTAATTAATTAAATGCTTAGAGCACCTGGTATTCCCAGGCGGTCTCCCATCCAAGTACTAACCAGGCCCGACCCTGCTTGGCTTACGAGATCAGACGAGAGCAGGCGTGCTCGGGGTGGTGTGGCCGTAAGCGAGTGCGGACTTGATTCGAGAGACACTTCAAAACTAATGTGGCAACGGCATGCCATGGGAGAACGCTTACAGAAAGGACGCATTCATGGGAAAAATGACATAAAAAATTAATTAATTAAATTCTTACAGCACCAGGTATTCCCAGGCGGTCTCCCATCCAAGTACTAACCAGGGCCGACCCTGCTTGGCTTCCGAGATCAGACGAGAGCGGGCGTGCTCAGGGTGGTGTGGCCGTAAACGAGTGCTGACTCGATTCGAGAGACACTTCAAGCTAATGTGGCAACGCAATGACATCGGTAAATGGTTACAGAAAGGACGCATTCATGGGAAAAAATGACATAAAAAAAATAATTAATTAATTAAATGCTTACAGCACCTGGTATTCCCAGGCGGTCTCCCATCCAAGTACTAACCAGGCCCGACCCTGCTTGGCTTCCGAGATCAGACGAGAGCGGGCGTGCTCAGGGTGGTGTGGCCGTAAGCGAGTGCTGACTCGCTTCGATAGACACTTCAAGACTTATGTGGCAACGCCATGACATCAGTGAACGCTTACAGAAAGATCGCATTCATGGGAAAAAATGACATAAAAAAATAATTAATTAATTAAATGCTTACAGCACCTGGTATTCCCAGGCGGTCTCCCATCCAAGTACTAACCAGGCCCGACCCTGCTTGGCTTACGAGATCAGACGAGAGCGGGCGTGCTCAGGGTGGCGTGGCCGTAAGCGAGTGCTGCCTTGATTCGAGAGACACTTCAAAACTAATGTGGCAACCAGAACGCTTACAGAAAGGACGCATTCATGGGAAAAATGACATAAATAATTAATTAATTTAATTCTTACAGCACCAGGTATTCCCAGGCGGTCTCCCATCCAAGTACTAACCAGGCCCGACCCTGCTTGGCTTCCGAGATCAGACGAGAGCGGGCGTGCTCAGGGTGGTGTGGCCGTAAACGAGTGCTGACTCGATTCGAGAGACACTTCAAGGCTAATGTGGCAACGCAATGACATCGGTAAATGGTTACAGAAAGGACGCATTCATGGGAAAAAATGACATAAAAAAAATTAATAATTAATTAAATGCTTACAGCACCTGGTATTCCCAGGCGGTCTCCCATCCAAGTACTAACCAGGCCCGACCCTGCTTGGCTTCCGAGATCAGACGAGAGCTGGCGTGCTCAGGGTGGTGTGGCCGTAAGCGAGTGCAGACTCGATTCGAGAGACACTTCAAAACTAATGTGGCAACGCCATGCCATGGGAGAACGCTTACAGAAAGGACGCATTCATGGGAAAATATGACATAAATAAATATTTAATTAATTAAATGCTTACAGCACCTGGTATTCCCAGGCGGTCTCCCATCCAAGTACTAACCAGGCCCGACCCTGCTTGGCTTCCGAGATCAGACGAGAGCGGGCGTGCTCAGGGTGGTGTGGCCGTAAGCGAGTGCCGACTCGAATCGACAGACACTTCAAGACTTATGTGGCAACGCCATGACATCAGTGAACGCTTACAGAAAGAACGCATTCATGGGAAAAAATGACATAAATAAATATTTAATTAATTAAATGCTTACAGCACCTGGTATTCCCAGGCAACCTCCCATCCAAGTACTAACCAGGCCCGACCCTGCTTGGCTTCCGAGATCAGACGAGAGCGGGCGTGCTCAGGGTGGTGTGGACGTAAGCGAGTGTGGACTTGATTCGAGAGACACTTCAAAACTAATGTGGCAACGGCATGCCATGGGAGAACGCTTACAGAAAGGACGCATTCATGGGAAAAATGACATAAAAAATAATTAATTAAATTCTTACAGCACCAGGTATTCCCAGGCGGTCTCCCATCCAAGTACTAACCAGGCCCGACCCTGCTTGGCTTCCGAGATCAGACGAGAGCGGGCGTGCTCAGGGTGGTGTGGCCGTAAACGAGTGCTGACTCGATTCGAGAGACACTTCAAGGCTAATGTGGCAACGCAATGACATCGGTAAATGGTTACAGAAAGGACGCATTCATGGGAAAAAATGATATAAAAAAAATAATTAATTAATTAAATGCTTACAGCACCTGGTATTCCCAGGCGGTCTCCCATCCAAGTACTAACCAGGCCCGACCCTGCTTGGCTTCCGAGATCAGACGAGAGCGGGCGTGCTCAGGGTGGTGTGGCCGTAAGCGAGTGCTGACTCGCTTCGATAGACACTTCAAGACTTATGTGGCAACGCCATGACATCAGTGAACGCTTACAGAAAGATCGCATTCATGGGAAAAAATGACATAAAAAAATAATTAATTAATTAAATGCTTACAGCACCTGGTATTCCCAGGCGGTCTCCCATCCAAGTACTAACCAGGCCCGACCCTGCTTGGCTTACGAGATCAGACGAGAGCGGGCGTGCTCAGGGTGGTGTGGCCGTAAGCGAGTGCTGACTCGATTCGAGAGACACTTCAAGGCTAATGTGGCAACGCAATGACATCGGTAAATGGTTACAGAAAGGACGCATTCATGGGAAAAATGACATAAAAAAAGTATTAATTAATTAAATGCTTACAGCACCTGGTATTCCCAGGCGGTCTCCCATCCAAGTACTAACCAGGCCCGACCCTGCTTGGCTTCCGAGATCAGACGAGAGCGAGCGTGCTCAGGGTGGTGTGGCCGTCAGCGAGTGCGGACTTGATTCGAGAGACACTTCAAAACTAATGTGGCAACGCCATGCCATGGGAGAACGCTTACAGAAAGGACGCATTCATGGGAAAATATGACATAAATGAATATTTAATTAATTAAATGCTTACAGCACCTGGTATTCCCAGGCGGTCTCCCATCCAAGTACTAACCAGGCCCGACCCTGCTTGGCTTCCGAGATCAGACGAGAGCGGGCGTGCTCAGGGTGGTGTGGCCGTAAGCGTGTGCTGACTCGCTTCGATAGACACTTCAAGACTTATGTGGCAACGCCATGACATCAGTGAACGCTTACAGAAAGATCGCATTCATGGGAAAAAATGACATAAATAATTAATTAATTAAATGCTTACAGAACCTGGTATTCCCAGGCGGTCTCCCATCCAAGTACTAACCAGGCCCGACCCTGCTTGGCTTCCGAGATCAGACGAGAGCGGGCTTGCTCAGGGTGGTGTGGCCGTAAACGAGTGCTGACTCGATTCGAGAGACACTTCAAAACTAATGTGGCAACGGCATGCCATGGGAGAACCCTTACAGAAAGGACGCATTCATGGGAAAAATGACATAAAAAATTAATTAATTAAATTCTTACAGCACCAGGTATTCCCAGGCGGTCTCCCATCCAAGTACTAACCAGGCCCGACCCTGCTTGGCTTCCGAGATCAGACGAGAGCGGGCGTGCTCAGGGTGGTGTGGCCGTAAGCGAGTGCGGACTTGATTCGAGAGACACTTCAAAACTAATGTGGCAACGCCATGCCATGGGAGAACGCTTACAGAAAGGACGCATTCATGGGAAAAATGACATAAATAATTAATTAATTAAATTCTTACAGCACCAGGTATTCCCAAGCGGTCTCCCATCCAAGTACTAACCAGGCCCGACCCTGCTTGGCTTCCGAGATCAGATGAGAGCGGGCGTGCTCAGGGTGGTGTGGCCGTAAACGAGTGCTGACTCGATTCGAGAGACACTTCAAGGCTAATGTGGCAACGCAATGACATCGGTAAATGGTTACAGAAAGGACGCATTCATGGGAAAAAATGACATAAAAAAATAATTAATTAATTAAAAGCTTACAGCACCTGGTATTCCCAGGCGGTCTCCCATCCAAGAACTAACCAGGCCCGACCCTGCTTGGCTTCCGAGATCAGACGAGAGCGGGCGTGCTCAGGGTGGTGTGGCCGTAAACGAGTGCTGACTCGATTCGAGAGACACTTCAAGGCTAATGTGGCAACGCAATGACATCGGTAAATGGTTACAGAAAGGACGCATTCATGGGAAAAAATGATATAAAAAAAATAATTAATTAATTAAATGCTTACAGCACCTGGTATTCCCAGGCGGTCTCCCATCCAAGTACTAACTAGTCCCGACCCTGCTTGGCTTCCGAGATCAGACGAGAGCGGGCGTGCTCAGGGTGGTGTGGCCGTAAGCGAGTGCTGACTCGCTTCGATAGACACTTCAAGACTTATGTGGCAACGCCATGACATCAGTGAACGCTTACAGAAAGATCGCATTCATGGGAAAAAATGACATAAAAAAATAATTAATTAATTAAATGCTTAGAGCACCTGGTATTCCCAGGCGGTCTCCCATCCAAGTACTAACCAGGCCCGACCCTGCTTGGCTTACGAGATCAGACGAGAGCGGGCGTGCTCGGGGTGGTGTGGCCGTAAGCGAGTGCGGACTTGATTCGAGAGACACTTCAAAACTAATGTGGCAACGGCATGCCATGGGAGAACGCTTACAGAAAGGACGCATTCATGGGAAAAATGACATAAAAAATTAATTAATTAAATTCTTACAGCACCAGGTATTCCCAGGCGGTCTCCCATCCAAGTACTAACCAGGGCCGACCCTGCTTGGCTTCCGAGATCAGACGAGAGCGGGCGTGCTCAGGGTGGTGTGGCCGTAAACGAGTGCTGACTCGATTCGAGAGACACTTCAAGGCTAATGTGGCAACGCAATGACATCGGTAAATGGTTACAGAAAGGACGCATTCATGGGAAAAAATGACATAAAAAAAATAATTAATTAATTAAATGCTTACAGCACCTGGTATTCCCAGGCGGTCTCCCATCCAAGTACTAACCAGGCCCGACCCTGCTTGGCTTCCGAGATCAGACGAGAGCGGGCGTGCTCAGGGTGGTGTGGCCGTAAGCGAGTGCTGACTCGCTTCGATAGACACTTCAAGACTTATGTGGCAACGCCATGACATCAGTGAACGCTTACAGAAAGATCGCATTCATGGGAAAAAATGACATAAAAAAATAATTAATTAATTAAATGCTTACAGCACCTGGTATTCCCAGGCGGTCTCCCATCCAAGTACTAACCAGGCCCGACCCTGCTTGGCTTACGAGATCAGACGAGAGCGGGCGTGCTCAGGGTGGCGTGGCCGTAAACGAGTGCTGCCTTGATTCGAGAGACACTTCAAAACTAATGTGGCAACCAGAACGCTTACAGAAAGGACGCATTCATGGGAAAAATGACATAAATAATTAATTAATTTAATTCTTACAGCACCAGGTATTCCCAGGCGGTCTCCCATCCAAGTACTAACCAGGCCCGACCCTGCTTGGCTTCCGAGATCAGACGAGAGCGGGCGTGCTCAGGGTGGTGTGGCCGTAAACGAGTGCTGACTCGATTCGAGAGACACTTCAAGGCTAATGTGGCAACGCAATGACATCGGTAAATGGTTACAGAAAGGACGCATTCATGGGAAAAAATGACATAAAAAAAATTAATAATTAATTAAATGCTTACAGCACCTGGTATTCCCAGGCGGTCTCCCATCCAAGTACTAACCAGGCCCGACCCTGCTTGGCTTCCGAGATCAGACGAGAGCTGGCGTGCTCAGGGTGGTGTGGCCGTAAGCGAGTGCAGACTCGATTCGAGAGACACTTCAAAACTAATGTGGCAACGCCATGCCATGGGAGAACGCTTACAGAAAGGACGCATTCATGGGAAAATATGACATAAATAAATATTTAATTAATTAAATGCTTACAGCACCTGGTATTCCCAGGCGGTCTCCCATCCAAGTACTAACCAGGCCCGACCCTGCTTGGCTTCCGAGATCAGACGAGAGCGGGCGTGCTCAGGGTGGTGTGGCCGTAAGCGAGTGCCGACTCGAATCGACAGACACTTCAAGACTTATGTGGCAACGCCATGACATCAGTGAACGCTTACAGAAAGAACGCATTCATGGGAAAAAATGACATAAATAAATATTTAATTAATTAAATGCTTACAGCACCTGGTATTCCCAGGCAACCTCCCATCCAAGTACTAACCAGGCCCGACCCTGCTTGGCTTCCGAGATCAGACGAGAGCGGGCGTGCTCAGGGTGGTGTGGACGTAAGCGAGTGTGGACTTGATTCGAGAGACACTTCAAAACTAATGTGGCAACGGCATGCCATGGGAGAACGCTTACAGAAAGGACGCATTCATGGGAAAAATGACATAAAAAATTAATTAATTAAATTCTTACAGCACCAGGTATTCCCAGGCGGTCTCCCATCCAAGTACTAACCAGGCCCGACCCTGCTTGGCTTCCGAGATCAGACGAGAGCGGGCGTGCTCAGGGTGGTGTGGCCGTAAACGAGTGCTGACTCGATTCGAGAGACACTTCAAGGCTAATGTGGCAACGCAATGACATCGGTAAATGGTTACAGAAAGGACGCATTCATGGGAAAAAATGATATAAAAAAAATAATTAATTAATTAAATGCTTACAGCACCTGGTATTCCCAGGCGGTCTCCCATCCAAGTACTAACCAGGCCCGACCCTGCTTGGCTTCCGAGATCAGACGAGAGCGGGCGTGCTCAGGGTGGTGTGGCCGTAAGCGAGTGCTGACTCGCTTCGATAGACACTTCAAGACTTATGTGGCAACGCCATGACATCAGTGAACGCTTACAGAAAGATCGCATTCATGGGAAAAAATGACATAAAAAAATAATTAATTAATTAAATGCTTACAGCACCTGGTATTCCCAGGCGGTCTCCCATCCAAGTACTAACCAGGCCCGACCCTGCTTGGCTTACGAGATCAGACGAGAGCGGGCGTGCTCAGGGTGGTGTGGCCGTAAGCGAGTGCTGACTCGATTCGAGAGACACTTCAAGGCTAATGTGGCAACGCAATGACATCGGTAAATGGTTACAGAAAGGACGCATTCATGGGAAAAATGACATAAAAAAAGTATTAATTAATTAAATGCTTACAGCACCTGGTATTCCCAGGCGGTCTCCCATCCAAGTACTAACCAGGCCCGACCCTGCTTGGCTTCCGAGATCAGACGAGAGCGAGCGTGCTCAGGGTGGTGTGGCCGTCAGCGAGTGCGGACTTGATTCGAGAGACACTTCAAAACTAATGTGGCAACGCCATGCCATGGGAGAACGCTTACAGAAAGGACGCATTCATGGGAAAATATGACATAAATGAATATTTAATTAATTAAATGCTTACAGCACCTGGTATTCTCAGGCGGTCTCCCATCCAAGTACTAACCAGGCCCGACCCTGCTTGGCTTCCGAGATCAGACGAGAGCGGGCGTGCTCAGGGTGGTGTGGCCGTAAGCGTGTGCTGACTCGCTTCGATAGACACTTCAAGACTTATGTGGCAACGCCATGACATCAGTGAACGCTTACAGAAAGATCGCATTCATGGGAAAAAATGACATAAATAATTAATTAATTAAATGCTTACAGAACCTGGTATTCCCAGGCGGTCTCCCATCCAAGTACTAACCAGGCCCGACCCTGCTTGGCTTCCGAGATCAGACGAGAGCGGGCTTGCTCAGGGTGGTGTGGCCGTAAACGAGTGCTGACTCGATTCGAGAGACACTTCAAAACTAATGTGGCAACGGCATGCCATGGGAGAACCCTTACAGAAAGGACGCATTCATGGGAAAAATGACATAAAAAATTAATTAATTAAATTCTTACAGCACCAGGTATTCCCAGGCGGTCTCCCATCCAAGTACTAACCAGGCCCGACCCTGCTTGGCTTCCGAGATCAGACGAGAGCGGGCGTGCTCAGGGTGGTGTGGCCGTAAGCGAGTGCGGACTTGATTCGAGAGACACTTCAAAACTAATGTGGCAACGCCATTTCATGGGAGAACGCTTACAGAAAGGACGCATTCATGGGAAAAATGACATAAATAATTAATTAATTAAATTCTTACAGCACCAGGTATTCCCAAGCGGTCTCCCATCCAAGTACTAACCAGGCCCGACCCTGCTTGGCTTCCGAGATCAGATGAGAGCGGGCGTGCTCAGGGTGGTGTGGCCGTAAACGAGTGCTGACTCGATTCGAGAGACACTTCAAGGCTAATGTGGCAACGCAATGACATCGGTAAATGGTTACAGAAAGGACGCATTCATGGGAAAAAATGACATAAAAAAATAATTAATTAATTAAAAGCTTACAGCACCTGGTATTCCCAGGCGGTCTCCCATCCAAGAACTAACCAGGCCCGACCCTGCTTGGCTTCCGAGATCAGACGAGAGCGGGCGTGCTCAGGGTGGTGTGGCCGTAAACGAGTGCTGACTCGATTCGAGAGACACTTCAAGGCTAATGTGGCAACGCAATGACATCGGTAAATGGTTACAGAAAGGACGCATTCATGGGAAAAAATGATATAAAAAAATAATTAATTAATTAAATGCTTACAGCACCTGGTATTCCCAGGCGGTCTCCCATCCAAGTACTAACTAGGCCCGACCCTGCTTGGCTTCCGAGATCAGACGAGAGCGGGCGTGCTCAGGGTGGTGTGGCCGTAAGCGAGTGCTGACTCGCTTCGATAGACACTTCAAGACTTATGTGGCAACGCCATGACATCAGTGAACGCTTACAGAAAGATTGCATTCATGGGAAAAAATGACATAAAAAAATAATTAATTAATTAAATGCTTAGAGCACCTGGTATTCCCAGGCGGTCTCCCATCCAAGTACTAACCAGGCCCGACCCTGCTTGGCTTACGAGATCAGACGAGAGCGGGCGTGCTCGGGGTGGTGTGGCCGTAAGCGAGTGCGGACTTGATTCGAGAGACACTTCAAAACTAATGTGGCAACGGCATGCCATGGGAGAACGCTTACAGAAAGGACGCATTCATGGGAAAAATGACATAAAAAATTAATTAATTAAATTCTTACAGCACCAGGTATTCCCAGGCGGTCTCCCATCCAAGTACTAACCAGGGCCGACCCTGCTTGGCTTCCGAGATCAGACGAGAGCGGGCGTGCTCAGGGTGGTGTGGCCGTAAACGAGTGCTGACTCGATTCGAGAGACACTTCAAGGCTAATGTGGCAACGCAATGACATCGGTAAATGGTTACAGAAAGGACGCATTCATGGGAAAAAATGATATAAAAAAAATAATTAATTAATTAAATGCTTACAGCACCTGGTATTCCCAGGCGGTCTCCCATCCAAGTACTAACTAGGCCCGACCCTGCTTGGCTTCCGAGATCAGACGAGAGCGGGCGTGCTCAGGGTGGTGTGGCCGTAAGCGAGTGCTGACTCGCTTCGATAGACACTTCAAGACTTATGTGGCAACGCCATGACATCAGTGAACGCTTACAGAAAGATCGCATTCATGGGAAAAAATGACATAAAAAATAATTAATTAATTAAATGCTTAGAGCACCTGGTATTCCCAGGCGGTCTCCCATCCAAGTACTAACCAGGCCCGACCCTGCTTGGCTTACGAGATCAGACGAGAGCAGGCGTGCTCGGGGTGGTGTGGCCGTAAGCGAGTGCGGACTTGATTCGAGAGACACTTCAAAACTAATGTGGCAACGGCATGCCATGGGAGAACGCTTACAGAAAGGACGCATTCATGGGAAAAATGACATAAAAAATTAATTAATTAAATTCTTACAGCACCAGGTATTCCCAGGCGGTCTCCCATCCAAGTACTAACCAGGGCCGACCCTGCTTGGCTTCCGAGATCAGACGAGAGCGGGCGTGCTCAGGGTGGTGTGGCCGTAAACGAGTGCTGACTCGATTCGAGAGACACTTCAAGGCTAATGTGGCAACGCAATGACATCGGTAAATGGTTACAGAAAGGACGCATTCATGGGAAAAAATGACATAAAAAAAATAATTAATTAATTAAATGCTTACAGCACCTGGTATTCCCAGGCGGTCTCCCATCCAAGTACTAACCAGGCCCGACCCTGCTTGGCTTCCGAGATCAGACGAGAGCGGGCGTGCTCAGGGTGGTGTGGCCGTAAGCGAGTGCTGACTCGCTTCGATAGACACTTCAAGACTTATGTGGCAACGCCATGACATCAGTGAACGCTTACAGAAAGATCGCATTCATGGGAAAAAATGACATAAAAAAATAATTAATTAATTAAATGCTTACAGCACCTGGTATTCCCAGGCGGTCTCCCATCCAAGTACTAACCAGGCCCGACCCTGCTTGGCTTACGAGATCAGACGAGAGCGGGCGTGCTCAGGGTGGCGTGGCCGTAAGCGAGTGCTGCCTTGATTCGAGAGACACTTCAAAACTAATGTGGCAACCAGAACGCTTACAGAAAGGACGCATTCATGGGAAAAATGACATAAATAATTAATTAATTTAATTCTTACAGCACCAGGTATTCCCAGGCGGTCTCCCATCCAAGTACTAACCAGGCCCGACCCTGCTTGGCTTCCGAGATCAGACGAGAGCGGGCGTGCTCAGGGTGGTGTGGCCGTAAACGAGTGCTGACTCGATTCGAGAGACACTTCAAGGCTAATGTGGCAACGCAATGACATCGGTAAATGGTTACAGAAAGGACGCATTCATGGGAAAAAATGACATAAAAAAAATTAATAATTAATTAAATGCTTACAGCACCTGGTATTCCCAGGCGGTCTCCCATCCAAGTACTAACCAGGCCCGACCCTGCTTGGCTTCCGAGATCAGACGAGAGCTGGCGTGCTCAGGGTGGTGTGGCCGTAAGCGAGTGCAGACTCGATTCGAGAGACACTTCAAAACTAATGTGGCAACGCCATGCCATGGGAGATCGCTTACAGAAAGGACGCATTCATGGGAAAATATGACATAAATAAATATTTAATTAATTAAATGCTTACAGCACCTGGTATTCCCAGGCGGTCTCCCATCCAAGTACTAACCAGGCCCGACCCTGCTTGGCTTCCGAGATCAGACGAGAGCGGGCGTGCTCAGGGTGGTGTGGCCGTAAGCGAGTGCCGACTCGAATCGACAGACACTTCAAGACTTATGTGGCAACGCCATGACATCAGTGAACGCTTACAGAAAGAACGCATTCATGGGAAAAAATGACATAAATAAATATTTAATTAATTAAATGCTTACAGCACCTGGTATTCCCAGGCAACCTCCCATCCAAGTACTAACCAGGCCCGACCCTGCTTGGCTTCCGAGATCAGACGAGAGCGGGCGTGCTCAGGGTGGTGTGGACGTAAGCGAGTGTGGACTTGATTCGAGAGACACTTCAAAACTAATGTGGCAACGGCATGCCATGGGAGAACGCTTACAGAAAGGACGCATTCATGGGAAAAATGACATAAAAAATAATTAATTAAATTCTTACAGCACCAGGTATTCCCAGGCGGTCTCCCATCCAAGTACTAACCAGGCCCGACCCTGCTTGGCTTCCGAGATCAGACGAGAGCGGGCGTGCTCAGGGTGGTGTGGCCGTAAATGAGTGCTGACTCGATTCGAGAGACACTTCAAGGCTAATGTGGCAACGCAATGACATCGGTAAATGGTTACAGAAAGGACGCATTCATGGGAAAAAATGATATAAAAAAAATAATTAATTAATTAAATGCTTACAGCACCTGGTATTCCCAGGCTGTCTCCCATCCAAGTACTAACCAGGCCCGACCCTGCTTGGCTTCCGAGATCAGACGAGAGCGGGCGTGCTCAGGGTGGTGTGGCCGTAAGCGAGTGCTGACTCGCTTCGATAGACACTTCA
>NC_133345.1:4561889-4661889 GCF_030506205.2 Paramisgurnus dabryanus | reverse complement strand
AATACAATGTATATGAGAATCAAAAAGCTCAAGTGAGATTGAAGACAAGAAGAACATTCCGTAGAGTAACGCTATAAAATGTAATATAAAGTAATTAACTATGACAAATAGACAACATCACAGGGACGATCAACTTTACAGAGGTTTTTCTCAAAAAATTCCTAGGTGCAAGAAAAATCTGTTCAGTCATTTCTGTGCGGATTGCTCCAAACATTATATGAGCAGAACCTGGCATAAAATAAACAAAATTTGTAAAAGGAGTAGCGAAAAAATCATTTACCATATGCCTTACAATAACACATGAACAGAATGATGGAAAATGACAAACGAGGTATCGTTGCAATCGGCATAAACCAGTGAATACAATTTCACAAAGAAAATTAATATCCGACAAAGTATTCAGAAGTTATGAGCAGTTCTATAAGAACTGTTATAGTTTATAACCCCTAGGTGGCGCTGTATTCTGACTTCCCAGATACAATCAGGACATCATGCCAAAGCTTCCTACCGATTTTTGCGCCAATATATCTAATACTTCAAAAGTTATAACAATTTATGACAAGTTTCAAAATGGCGGACAGGCGGTTCGGTCAAACCCGGCATAATCCACATCGACAGATGCGGCATGAGGTAAGGAATCCGTAGACACCAAGATCATAATTTTCTGACAAACGATTCAGAAGTTATGCGCAAAAATAGCCTTTTTTACTATCTCATGACCCATAGGTGGCGCTGTCACCAAATTGGCATGGACCCCCATTTCATGGTCGACATGAAGCGTACCAAATTTCATCTCGATTGATCAAAGAATGACCGAGATACAGCTTCAGAACCAATTTTGCGTCAATCTCGTTAAGTTCACGCATGAATTACTTTTAAATAAAGAAAAATATCAAAATTCTGTTCAGTCATTTCTATGCGGCTCACTCCAAAGATCACATGTGCCAAATCTCATAAGAATTGAACCAAATTTGAAGGAGGAGTAGCGAAAAAACGAAATACTGTACATTTCAAAATGGCCGCTACTGTAATGGGTGGAGTCTTACTGTAAAGTATCAAATTCAATAAGTGGGATGAGAGCAATCACGTGTACTAAGTAGAATTTTCATAGATCAAATGGTTCACCAATTATAACAGTTTGAACATTGAATTTTTGCACTGCTGGTGGCGCTATAGAGTTACTGCTAGAGACCCCATTTTTGGTCACATGACTTTTTAGGACCACCACTACAACTGTGCCAAATTTCATCACTCTACTACTTACGGTTCATAGGGCTGCCATAGACTCCCATTGGACAAGAGTAAGAATAATAATAATAACTAGATAGGTACATTTCCTGAAGAAAATGTGAGTGGTGCTTGCCGTGGCAAAATTCTGGGGAACGTATATGATTATACTCCAAGCCAAAAGTAAAACAATCCAACTCCCGTGTCTCTACGATGTTCTGATGCGGAGATATAAGGCTGTGTTTATCCGGTTGCTAGGGTACTGTATTTGGTTGCTAGGGAAAAATTTCCATCCACTAGTGATTACATGCCGAGTCACAAGTAAAATGGTCCAACCCCTGTGTCTCTACGATGTTCTGCTGCGGAGATGTAAGGCTTTGTTTACACTGTTGCTAGGGTACTGTATTTGGTTGCTAGGGGGGAAATTGGCATCCCATAGTGATTACACTCCGAGTCACGAGTCAAACGGTCCAACCCCCATGTCTCTACGATGTTCTGATGTGGAGATATAAGGCTTTGTTTACTCTGTTGCTAGGGTACTGTATTTGGTTGCTAGGGAAAAAATTGGCATTCCATAATGATTACACTCCGAGTCACTAGTCAAACGGTCCAACCCCCGTGTCTCTACGATGTTCTGATGTGGAGATATAAGGCTTTGTTTACTCTGTTGCTAGGGTACTGTATTTGGTTGCTAGGGAAAAAATTGGCATCCCATAATGATTTCACTCCGAGTCACTAGTCAAACGGTCCAACCCCCGTGTCTCTACGATCTTCTGATGCGGAGATATAAAGCTTTGTTTACTCTGTTGCTAGGGTACTGTATTTGGTTGCTAGGGAAAAAAATGGCATCCCATAGTGATTACAAGCCGAGTCACGAGTCAAACGGTCCAACCCCCGTGTCTCTACGATGTTCTGATGCGGAGATATAAGGCTTTGTTTACTCTGTTGCTAGGGTACTGTATTTGGTTGCTAGGGAAAAAATTGGCATCCCATAATAATTACACTCCGAGTCACGAGTCAAACGGTCCAACCCCCGTGTCTCTACGATGTTCTGATGCGGAGATATAAGGCTTTGTTTACTCTGTTGCTAGGGTACTGTATTTGGTTGCTAGGGAAAAAATTGGCATCCCATAATAATTACACTCCGAGTCACGAGTCAAACGGTCCAACCCCCGTGTCTCCACGATGTTCTGATGCTGAGATATAAGGCTTTGTTTACTCTGTTGCTAGGGTACTGTATTTGGTTGCTAGGGAAAAAATTTGCATCCCATAATGATTACACGCCGAGTCACTAGTCAAACGGTCCAACCCCCGTGTCTCTACGATGTTCTGATGCTGAGATATAAGGCTTTGTTTACTCTGTTGCTAGGGTACTGTATTTGGTTGCTAGGGAAAAAATTGGCATCCCATAATGATTACACTCCGAGTCACGAGTCAAACGGTCCAACCCCCGTGTCTCTACGATGTTCTGATGTGGAGATATAAGGCTTTGTTTACTCTGTTGCTAGGGTACTGTATTTGGTTGCTAGGGAAAAAATTGGCATCCCATAATGATTTCACTCCGAGTCACTAGTCAAACGGTCCAACCCCCGTGTCTCTACGATCTTCTGATGCGGAGATATAAAGCTTTGTTTACTCTGTTGCTAGGGTACTGTATTTGGTTGCTAGGGAAAAAAATGGCATCCCATAGTGATTACAAGCCGAGTCACGAGTCAAACGGTCCAACCCCCGTGTCTCTACGATGTTCTGATGCGGAGATATAAGGCTTTGTTTACTCTGTTGCTAGGGTACTGTATTTGGTTGCTAGGGAAAAAATTGGCATCCCATAATAATTACACTCCGAGTCACGAGTCAAACGGTCCAACCCCCGTGTCTCTACGATGTTCTGATGCGGAGATATAAGGCTTTGTTTACTCTGTTGCTAGGGTACTGTATTTGGTTGCTAGGTAAAAAATTGGCATCCCATAATAATTACACTCCGAGTCACGAGTCAAACGGTCCAACCCCCGTGTCTCCACGATGTTCTGATGCTGAGATATAAGGCTTTGTTTACTCTGTTGCTAGGGTACTGTATTTGGTTGCTAGGGAAAAAATTTGCATCCCATAATGATTACACGCCGAGTCACTAGTCAAACGGTCCAACCCCCGTGTCTCTACGATGTTCTGATGCTGAGATATAAGGCTTTGTTTACTCTGTTGCTAGGGTACTGTATTTGGTTGCTAGGGAAAAAATTGGCATCCCATAATGATTACACTCCGAGTCACGAGTCAAACGGTCCAACCCCCGTGTCTCTACGATGTTCTGGTGCGGAGATATAAGGCTTTGTTTACTCTGTTGCTAGGGTACCTTATTTGGTTGCTAGGGAAAAAATTGGCATCCCATAATGATTACACTCCGAGTCAGGAGTGAAACGGTCCAACCCCCATGTCTCTACGATGTTCTGATGCGGAGATATAAGGCTTTGTTTACTCTGTTGCTAGGGTACAGTATTTGGTTGCTAGGGAAAAAATTGGCATCCCATAATGATTACACTCCGAGTCACTAGTCAAACGGTCCAACCCCCGTGTCTCTATGATGTTCTGATGCAGAGATATAACTGTTTGAATTTTATGTTGCTAGGGTGCTCAAAAGTGGTTGCTAGGGGCGTGGCTTAAAAGCTTTGGGAATATCCTGATAGACTGATTGGATGTCTGAGTAAAATGAGCCCACCCCCTTGTCTTTACGACATTGTAAAGCAAAGATATCCCATCTGGAACTTTTTTATTCCCTTATATGGGCATGTTTCCTGCCCCATTATAAGTCAATGGGAAAATTCGGGTGCCTCTTACACCCCAGGGGTACAACTTACACCCCATTGTGATCCATGTTCTTACAGAGTCTACCACCCTCTTCAAATAATGTAACGCACATGTTTTTACAAAATCCTCGCCTGTACCTATGACCCGTCAACGTTTTTGCAATGTTAAGTCTATGGGATTTTCCCCCATTGACTTTTCATTGGGGCACTTTTGGGCGCCTCTTACACCCCAGGGGTACAACTTACACCCCAATGTGATGTATGTTCTTACAGAGTCTACCACCCTCTTCAAATGTTGTAACTCACATGTTTCTACAAAATCCTCGAGCGGAGCTATGACTCGTCAAAGTTGGGCGCAATGTTAAGTCAATGGGATTTTTCGGGTGGTTTTTCGCCCCCCTTTCGGAAATCCTGCACCCGATCGCTTATAAAAGTCATAGCACACCTCTCCTCAATAAGCCGGTCGATTTGAGCCCTCTTTCATGGGTCTACGACAAACCGTGCGGGACGAGTTAGGTGCCGAAAAAACGTGCAGATGTAAGAATAAAATATAACTAGATAGGTACATTTCCTGAAGAAAATGTGAAGTGGTGCTTGCCGTGGCAAATTTCGGGGGACAATACATGATTATACTCCAAGCCAAAAGTAGAACAATTCAACCCACATGTCTCTACGATATTCTGATGTGAAGATATAAGGCTTTGTTTATTCGGTTGCTAGGGTACTGTATTTGGTTGCTAGGGAGAAAATTGGCATCCACTAGTGATTACACTCCGAGTCACGAGTCAAACGGTCAAACCCCCGTGTCTCTACGATGTTCTGATGCGGAGATATAAGGCTTTGTTTACTCTGTTGCTAGGGTACTGTATTTGGTTGCTAGGGAAAAAAATGACATCCACTAGTGATTACCCTCCGAGTCACGAGTCAAACGGTCCAAACCCCGTGTCTCTACAATGTTCTGATGCGGAGATATAAGGCTTTGTTTACTCTGTTGCTAGGGTACTGTATTTGGTTGCTAGGGAAAAAAATGGCATCCACTAGTGATTACCCTCCGAGTCACGAGTCAAACGGTCCAACCCCCGTGTCTCTACGATGTTCTGATGCGGAGATATAAGGCTTTGTTTACTCTGTTGCTAGGGTACTGTATTTGGTTGCTAGGGAAAAAAATTGCATCCACTAGTGATTACCCTCCGAGTCATGAGTCAAACGGTCCAACCCCCGTGTCTCTACGATGTTCTGATGCGGAGATATAAGGCTTTGTTTACTCTGTTGCTAGGGTACTGTATTTGGTTGCTAGGGGCGTGGCTTGGGAGTGGCCAATGATGTGCCCAGTGATTACATTCCAAGTCACAAGTAAAACGGTCCAACCCCCGTGTCTCTACGATGTTCTGATGCGGAGATATAAGGCTTTGTTTACTCTGTTGCTAGGGTACTGTATTTGGTTGCTAGGGGCGTGGCTTGGGAGTGGCCAATGATGTGCCCAGTGATTACACTCCGAGTCACAAGTAAAACGGTCCAGCCCCCGTGTCTCTACGATGTTCTGATGCGGAGATATAAGGCTTTGTTAACTCTGTTGCTAGGGTACTGTATTTGGTTGCTAGGGGCGTGGCTTGGGAGTGGCCAATGATGTGCCCAGTGATTACACTCCGAGTCACAAGTAAAACGGTCCAACCCCCGTGTCTCTACGATGTTCTGATGCGGAGATATAAGGCTTTGTTTACTCTGTTGCTAGGGTACTGTATTTGGTTGCTAGGGGCGTGGCTTGGGAGTGGCCAATGATGTGCCCAGTGATTACACTCCGAGTCACAAGTAAAACGGTCCAAACCCCGTGTCTCTACGATGTTCTGATGCGGAGATATAAGGCTTTGTTTATTCGGTTGCTAGGGTGCTCAAATTTGGTTGCTAGGGGCGTGGCTTGGAAGTGGCCAATGATGTGCCCAATTGTTACACCCCTAGTCACAAGTAAAACGGTCCAACCCCCGTGTCTCTACGATGTTCTGATGCCGAGATATAACTGTTTGTATTTTATGTTGCTAGGGTGCTCAAAAGTGGTTGCTAGGGGCGTGGCTTAGTACGTCTGTAAGGATCCTGAGAGACTGATTGGATGCCTGAGTAAAATGAGCCCACCCCCATGTCTCTATGACACTGTGGTGCAAAGATATCCATCCGGGCATTTTATAATGGCAGTCTATGGTATTGGTTGCTAGGGTGCCCAAAATGGTTGCTATGGTAACCTTACACCCCATTGTGGAGGACGTCCTGACAGAGTCTAGCACCCTCTTCAAATTTAGTAACCCACATGTTTCTATGAAATCCTGGCTCGGACCTATGACCCGTCAAAATTTTTGCAATGGTAAGTCTATGGGATTTTGCCCCATTGACTTTTCATTGGGGCACTTTTGGGCACCTCTTACACCCCAGGGGTACAACTTACACCCCATTGTGATCCATGTTCTTACAGAGCCTACCACCCTCTTCAAATGTTGTAACCCACATGTTTCTACAAAATCCTCGAGCGGAGCTATGACTCGTCAAAGTTGGGCGCAATGTAAAGTCAATGGGACGTTTTCGGGAGGTTTTTCGCGCCCCTTTCGGAAATCATGCACCCGATCGCTTATAAAAGTCATAGCACACCTCTCCTCAATAATCCGGTCGATTTGAGCCCTAATTTATGGGTCTACGACAAAGCGTGCGGGACGAGTTACGCGCCGAAAAAGTGTCCAGAAAAAGAAGAATAATAATAATAATATCTTTGAGGAATAGTAATAGTGATGCTTTGCATAAATGCAAGCACCACTAATAATAATACTAACAATTGCAATAGGTGTCTCAGCACCTTCGGTGCTTGACCCCTAATAATACTAACAATTGCAATAGGTGTCTCAGCACCTTCGGTGCTTGACCCCTAATAAGAAAACCATCAATTACAATAGTGGCCTGCCGCCCTGCGGGCTTGGCCCCTAAAAATTAAGGATCAAACCATAGTAAACCGCAAGCTACAAGATTACTACGACAAAAACTTGCAAACCTCCCCTAACAGTAATGATTTTTTAATGATATTAAATATTTTAAACTTACTTCTAAAACCCCGCTGTGCTGTTGTCATCTTCTCAGTCCTGTCAGATTTTCATGGGCTGCGTCCGAAACCGCATACTGTATAGTAGGTACTGAATTAGATGAAGTGCCTACTTACTTGGCGTTAAAACAGTAGGTACTGTATAGTATGAATCCGGGTAGTATGAATGAGATTCGGACGTACTACATCCGCCATGTTGCTACATCACGTGACATACGTCGTCATCACGTCATGTCATTTCAGCGTGAAAACAGCCGCGTGCCTCTTCTTCTTCGTTGGATAACTCCTCGTCCGGGGCATCATGGGATAGTGAAGCGTCCATCGTATGCACACTGCTAAATCTAACCGGAAGTAGTAGGTCATCCGGGTACTTTTCGCATAATGTTTTTCGAATACTATGTATTCGGACATACTACTCGCCTCGCGTACTGCTTTTCGCGTACTATATAGTATGTAGTAGGCGGTTTCGGACGCAGCAATGGTCATTTTTGTTCTTCTGCTCTTCTGCGCTTTTGGCCTGAGTGGCGATTGGCAACTGAAGGGTCATTAGCGCCTCCTACTGGACTGGGTGTAGCGCATTCAATAGGCAGTGGAGGAAGTTTTTATTATGATCTTTTGACTATTTATTATTAATTAAGCAATACATTTAACACGATTTAATAATAATAATAATAATATGTAAATTCGCTTAACAAACACTATACTAAAAGATATAAAAGCAACCAAAAAATAACATTTGGTTATTTATTTATTTATTAACTTTACCAATCCCTGCACAAATAAAATAAAAAACTAAAATAAAATAAAATAATAAAATAAAAATAATAATGTAATTGCTTTGTGATTATTAATAATAATCAGTATCAACTTATCACTGTTTGTTAATATACACAGACTTAGCTGGCAGTTTTCTGAACTAATGCAGTCATTTTTGTTCAAAGTAATTAAAATAGCTGTTGATTCCCCATAATGATCATACATTTCAAATCTTCTTGAACACTCACTTACATATTTAAAGATGATCTGACCAGATAATTTTTACTTGCTGTATAAAAGCAAAAACCTGTCTGATGGTGATCCTGGGGGGGTCTTTAGGTCACAAAACTAACAGGACTTCATAATATAGTATTTTTAATACAATAATGCAGTGCTTTCTTTGTCATTTTTGACAAATACATCCACAAAGTACCATAACCATATGCCACAGCTTTAAAAATGCATCAGTATCACATGCATGTATGTTTACATACATTTATTAAATATGTGGAAAACAAATATGTATGTCACATATTTATAATTAATGTTGTCCATATATGCAAGAAACCAATATTATACTGTAATATATGCAGATATATGGTATCATATATTGATGACACAAAATATGTTTTTCACATGTTTGGACATATAAATGTTCATATATGTTGCATGCATATATTGTGTTCTCAGATAAGTCAAATATATGTATAGATATGTGGAAAACAAATATGTATGTCACATATTTATAATTAATATTGTCCATATATGCGAGAAACCAATACTATACTGTAATATATGCAGATATATGGTATCATATATTGATGAAACCAAATATTTTTTTCACATGTTTGGACATATAAATGTTCATATATGTTGCAGGCATATATTGTGTTCTCAGATAAGTCAAATATATGTATAGATATATGTCATACTATGTAAAATATAAGTACATATATGGCCATATATTACATTTTTGTATGGGTAGCTGTGTCTTTTTCTTCGTGCATCTTCGAGCCGCCCACGCTCATGCTTCCTTTTCTTCCCCTCATCCACGGCTGCCCGCGGCGGATTTCTCCGTATTTTTCGCTGGGATGTCGCTTTCGAAAGCTTCCGCCACTCCCGGGAAGTCTTCATCACGGGCCTGCCCGGCCGCGTGTGGAGCTTTAATCGCCGCGAAAGATTCTCACGAGTTCTGCGTGGTTTGCTTGGGCCTCAAGCATGCAGAGGAAGCTCTGCTTAACCCGGAGAATTGCAGCCATTGCCTTTCGCTCCCGAAAAAGCTGCTGCGGCGCCGTCTTAAAGTTGCTGCGACCCAGTGTGGAGACGATGGCCTTTCTGGTTCGGATGAGGGGCTTGGTGAAGCGGACGCGCCACCGGAAACATCCAAAGGCGCGTCCTCCCTCAGCTGGGCCGACATGCCCAATCCTGCTTTCCCAGAAGAGGACATCTTCCGAGAAATTGCTGCGTTAGCAGGCGAACCGGCCGGTTCCTGCGACGCTGACGACGTGGACCTTCTTGGGACCTCAGAGGACGAGGAGGCCATCCCGCCCTCTTGTGCTTCCCAGGTTAATCCCACCGCGGCTTTACCCCAGTCCATTCTCCTCGAGGTGTGTGAGCGCGCGGCTGCGCGGCTCAAAATCGAGTGGCCGGCTCCACAGAGCGCCACCGACCAAGAGAGGGACATTTATGATGGGAAAGTGCTGGGACCCCCTCCTGGCCCAAGGAAACAACTTTTTCCCGTTCTTCCTGCGTGCGCAAAACACATGAAGCACTATTGGAACTAGGCATGGGCCGATTACCGGCTTCAAGGTATACCGAGGTTTTAAACAGTCAAGGTTTCAAAACCACTGAAATATTCTGTGATACCGTCTCCAAGGTATGAGCTGTGTTTATACAAAATTCATTAAATCATTAAGTCATGTGATTGATTTGATGTTTACATTTAATATACATTACAAAAATATTATATATTTTTTGAAAGCATATTATAATTTAAAGGCTTTATTTTTACCTGGCATTTAAAAAATAACACATTTTAGTGTTGCAATGGCAAAACCGTAACACCGCGAAACCGTGGTACTTTTGCTAAAGGTTATCATACCGCCAGAATCTTATACCGGCCCATGCCTAATTGGAACGACCCGCTGGACCTGAAACACGGTCTCGCAGGCCTCGAGGTTAAGGATATGGCGGCTCACGGCCTGGGCGACCCGCCCACTGTCGAGCCTTCGATCGCCAGACACCTCAACCCCGTCCAGGGTGGGCTGCTCGCTCCCCCGAAGCCGGTCCTACCGAATAAAATGGACCGTTTTTTTGCGTCGGTTCTGCAGGCCTCTTACAAGTCCTCAGCCCTGGCGGTAAGGGCCCTCAACGTTTCCTCGCTCCTTTCCGCCTACCAGGCGGAGAATCTGGATGACTTGGGGGCCCAGCTAGACAAGGGGATTCCCTCGCCGACCTTATGGAAGGAGATCCTCACGGTTAACGACCTTGTTCTCCGTAACGCTCGACAGGCTGTCCAGGCTGTCCAGGCTTGCGGGCGTTCTATGGCGCTCTCCATGGCAGGGGAACGTGCGCTTTGGCTCAACCTGTCGGGCCTTCCCGACAGTGAGAAGAGGCGGATCGCTGGTGCGCCGGTTGAGCCTGGCCAGGCTCTTTTCGGCCCCGCCTTGGCTTTGATGCAGCAACAGTGTGATGACAAAAAGAAGGAGGACGAAGCTTTCAAGCTCTGCCTTCCCAGGAAGGCAAACACACGTCAGGTGCCCCCTGCTCGTTTCTCTAACCCCCCTGCTACGGGTCGGAACCCGCATCACAGTAAGGAAAGACCCTGCAACAAACCCCCCCCACGGCAAGGTAACCCACCACCTGCTAAACCCTGGGGAAAACCCCCTCCTGCTGCGGCTGCGGCAGGGAAACCCCCCAACCCGACCCCTAACATCCCGAAACGCAAGCGGCCGGCCTGATGTTCATCCGTGTGGGGTACGGGGTCCTTGTTCACGGGCCACGAGCCCATCGGACTCTCCTTTAACCCCAGAGCTTCCGTCTAAGAGACGGAGGTTTTCTCACGATGGGGTCGACCACCCCCCTCAAGAGGCTGCCCAGCCCGTGTTTTCGGTGGACGTGTGTTCTCCCCCCTCGTTCAGGGGGTCAGTTGTGAGGAAATGTACAATAAGCACAAACATTGTTCCCCTCACCCAACAAATAAAGGCTTCGGCCCAAGTGTTCCCCAACACAAAACACACAAAAAATACCATAAACACAATAAAACAAACGAATCGAATGAATTCGTTTCAGAGAGAGGACATCTCTCTACAGAGAGAAAATCTCTCTCTGAACCCACGCATGTCGCCCCCTGTTTGTCCGCTAGATGGCGCCATTGCATCACAAATGAGTCAACCGGCCGCTCACCAGTTGAGCTGCGCATCCCGGCGCTGGTAGAGACTCTCGCGAGTCACGAGCCAGCCTGGCGGACGGTAGCAGCGCCCGATTGGGTCATGAGAACAATCACGCAGGGCTACAGACTACAGTTTGTCAGAAAACCCCCGCTTTTCATTTCCGCTCACATTCTGACAGAGGAAATCTCCTCTCTCCTAATAAAAGGAGCGATTCAGGTGGTGCCCCCCGATCTGATAAATCAGGGGTTTTATTCTCGTTATTTCCTGGTTCCAAAGAAGGACGGTTCTCTCCGCCCTATCTTAGACCTCCGAGTGTTGAACAAACATTTAAGGAAATACAATTTCAGAATGTTAAACCACGGTTCTCTGGCCCGAGCAATAAAACAGAACGACTGGTTCACCTCGGTCGATCTGAAGGATGCTTTTTTCCACATAAGCATTTATCCGCCTCACAGGAAGTTTCTGCGTTTCGCATATCAGAACATATGTTACGAATTCACAGTTCTTCCTTTCGGTCTCTCTCTCAGCCCTCGGACGTTCTGTCTGTGCACGGAGGCGGCTCTCGCCCCTCTAAGAATGTCAGGTCTATGGATTTTGACATACATAGACGATTGGCTCATCATAGCCGAGTCGAAAGAGAAAGTGCAGCGGGAAACCCACCGTGTGCTCTCTCATATCACGTCCCTGGGTTTCAGAGTGAATGTGAACAAAAGCAATTTCACACCCAGTCAGAGTGTGATTTTTCTGGGGTTGGAACTGAACTCGGTCTCCATGCGAGCGCATCTTTCTCAGGAGCGCGTCCGCGCTTTAATGAATTGTGTGTCACAGTTCAGAGAGGGGGAGAGAGTGCAGTATCGTTCATGCCTCAGATTACAGGGTCTTATGGCCTCAGCTATTCAGGTTTTGCCCCTGGGTCTCCTGAGAATGAGACCATTCATGAAATGGGTTTTGTCACTACATTTCAGCCCGTTACGCGATCTCTGTCGCGGTGTCACAGTGACGCGCATCTGTTCGGCAGCTCTGCGCTGCTGGAGGAACGCAGACTTTTACACACAGGGGACACCCTTGGGAACAGTTATGCTGCGAAAAGTCGTGACGACAGATGCGTCCCTAAGGGGGTGGGGTGCAACCCAGGAGGGCAGAACGGTGAACGGGCTGTGGCCGGGCGGTCTCCGTTCAGCGCACATAAATTATTTGGAGCTCCTTACCATATGGAAAGCTCTGAATCATTTTCTGCTGCGTCTGCAGGGGCATCACGTGCTCGTTCGCTGCGACAATACTACAGCTGTGGCATACATCAATCGCCAGGGCGGTATGCGCTCATCGAAACTCCACAATCTAGCTCACAAGCTGTTAGTGTGGAGCAAGGGGGTTTTTCTGTTGTTACGCGCGACTCATGTTCCGGGAATTCTGAACAGGGGCGCGGATCTTCTGTCAAGGGGAAACCCTCTTTACGGGGACTGGCGTCTCCACCCGCAAGTGGTGTGTGCGATATGGAGGCGATTCGGACAGGCAACCGTAGATCTGTTTGCCTCGCGCGAAAATGCCCATTGTCCTATGTTCTTCTCGCTAAAAGACTCGGACGCACCCCTCGGGGTGGATGCACTGGCCCACCCATGGCCCGAAGTGTTGCTGTACGCTTCCCCCCTCTGTGCCTTATAATTCCCACACTGTCCAGAGTGAGAGAGAGAGGCTTGTCTCTCCTTCTGGTGGCACCCAGATGGCCCAAATCTCAGTGGTTGGCAGAAATAATCCCTCTGCTATATGCCCGGCCGTGGCCCCTCCCCCTCCGCACAGACCTGTTGTCTCAAGCGAACAGGGAAATTTATCACCCACACCCGGACAGGGTGGCTCTCTGGGTTTGGCCCGTGAGAGGACAAACTTAAACGCGCTGGGATTACACCCGCGCGTAATTGTTACTATTCAAAATGCCAGAGCCGTTTCTACACGGTCCTTATATGGTTGTAAGTGGCAAGTGTTTGAAGGGTGGTGTAATGAGCACGATCTCATATCTTATCAGTGCTCAGTCCCTGAGATTTTGCGTTTCTTACAAAACCTTATGGATAAAGGCAGGTCTTTTTCCACAATTAAGGTTTACTTGGCGGCTATTTCTGCTTGTCACGTAGGGTTTGATGGCTCTACTGTCGGGCAGCACCCTTTAATCTGCAGATTTTTGAAGGGTGCCCGTCGTTCTTTGCCAGTCATCAGGAAGTCTGTCCCTGAATGGGACCTCTCCATGGTGCTGGACGCCCTGTCTCAATACCCCTTTGAGCCCCTGGGTGTAATTTCCTTTAAGCTGCTGTCTTTTAAGGTAGCTCTGCTCTTGGCTCTAACGTCAGCAAAACGTGTTGGCGAATTGCATGCACTTTCTGTACACCCTTCATGCACTAAATTCTCTCTGAGTGGAGATAAGGTTTTTCTTAAACCTAACCCGGCATTTATGCCTAAGTGCTTCCCTGCATTCCAATCGGAGGTGCTGGAGCTGTCCGCTTTTCACCCTCCTCCTTTTTCCTCTGCGGAGGATCAGAGGCTTAATGCTTTATGTCCTGTTCGTGCATTACAGACGTATATCGACAGGACTAGGGTTTTCCGGAAGAGTGACCAGCTCTTCATTTCATGGGCGCCCCCTCACAGAGGGAATCCCGTATCTAAGCAACGCCTTTCACATTGGCTTGTGGACGCGATTGCCTTGGCATACGAATCGAAGGGAGTGCAACCACCTGGGAATATCAGAGCTCATTCTACGAGGGGCGTGGCCACCTCTTGGGCTTTGTTTAGGGGAGTGTCACTGCAGGACATCTGCTCTGCTGCGAGCTGGGCTTCTCCCCACACATTCGTGCGTTATTATCGGTTGGATGTTACTAAAACCTCAGTAGCACATTCCGTTTTGGGTGTAGGGTCATCATAGCCCTTCACTGCTGCACACCTTTTCCTACTGTTGTCTTAGTAGGAACAAAGCGCATACGGGTTTTGAGCTCGTTCATGTTACCAAGCATACATTCACATCTCTGCTCTAGTTAGTTTTTTGCATTTTTGGGTTTCCCTATGGTGTGTTTTTTACATAATTTCTGCCTTGCATGCGCACCACAGCCACTTGTGCGTGTGCGTGGGGCACATTATTATGGGACGTGTCGGGCACCGCCCCCCCGGGGCTGACCGTTCCATTTTTTGTACTGGCTGTCATGCCTCACTGCGAGTGTGTTGGGCAATCGGGGAGCTGTCCATGTCTCTCCCATAGGTGGATCTCGAACACGAGATGATGAAAGAGAACAATAGGTTACTTTCGTAACCCCGGTTCTCTGAAACATAGAGTGGAGAGATCCACCAGCTTTGCCCCGCTTGCCGCACGAGAAGCGAATACACTTACTGAGGAGGAGCAGCGCGCATTGGCCTTATATGCCAGCAGGTAAGAGGGTGTGGCCTTACCTGGCGTTGGTTGCACGCTTCTGTCTGTCTAGCCAGACTTGGTGCAATTGGATGCTTCTGTAGAGGTCAGGTACGGATGCCCTTCCCATAGGTGGATCTCTCCACTCGATGTTTCAGAGAACCGGGGTTACGAAAGTAACCTATTGTTATATGAATAAGGCACACATTAACTTCTTTAGATAGATAAACACATATTAAATCTTTTACTGCAATACTACTTCTAAGCAAACACTTTAATCATTATTAAAAACCATCTGTTAGGGAAGAAAACACACACACACACACACACACACACACACACAAAGAACAAGCACAGGAGATTCTGTTCTTCAAGGTTGAGCTGCCATGCCCCCATTAAGTTATTCTGTATGCAACCTTCATTTCATTGGTTAATACAAATTTATCAAAGACAACATCTTATATTTATTACATCAATTATTCAATGATTAATACTGATTAAGTAAGAAATACATTGCATATTTTATCCTGTGAATATTAAAGCATTGGTTAATAACATGGTTGCCTGTTTACTTTTCCCCCTCAGGCCTCTCTCTTATCTTAACAATTTCCAGACGTACATTCCTCAGCATATGCTGTTTCTCCCCCAACCGAAACCACACAGACAACTTTCTTGTACTCAGCACAGAAATCTTTGTTGTAACAATACACATTAATTAAGATTATAAACAGCACGATTAGTAAAACAAAATCAAATCCCACAATTCCCTCTCTTGACCTCTGAAAGAGGTCACACATTTTCTTCTCCATCCTCCTCGAGGTTCTGTACAACTTCAGAAAAAAATGTCTGGAAAAAATGGGCTGGAAAAAATGTCACCTTTTTTATGCACAATTTTACAGTGTGTTTGTTGACTTTGTTGTTGGTGTTGTGTGAGTGTTACCACTGATGTTTCACTTCCTGTTTGTTCTCTCTGTATTCCAGCTGATTCACTTTCACTTTCAACACTCTCCCTCTCTTGGACCTGAGTCCTCAGGTCCACACCTGTGTCTGTTAGAAACCTAATCATCATTTTTAACAGCTGGGTCGTTCTCACAATTTCGTTGTTTGGTAGCCTGTTTAATCAGAGCAGTTAGTTTGACAAAGTAAGCGGCATGGGTTAGAGGCAGGATGGGATCCTGCAGCAGGGCATTCCTTGGACCTGGAAACTGACGACCTGTAAGCAATTCAAATGGGGTGAAACCAGTAATCCTGTTAACAGAAGAGCGAATAGACATTAATGCAATTGGTAATGCCTCAAGCCATGTTATTTTTGTCTGTGCACAGAGTTTGTCAAGTCAAGTTTTAATGTCAAAGTCAGGTTCATTATTTCAGCTTTGCTCTAACATTGGGGTGATAAGCAGCCCCGAAACTATATTTCAATTCCAGTGCGTGTTTGTCAATTTTGTCAGATCTAACTTTGTCTTGGGAAACCATGGTTGGGGATATAAGTGGTTTACTAGGCAGTTGACAACAGCCACTTCATTAGGTACCTTCACAGCCTGTAGTATGTGTCAGGCTTTGCTAGCATTTACTATAGGCCGGCCTTTCCTGGTTTCAAACCCACCTATCTGCCATATGGCAGTCCCATATATACTGCACCAATCACATATGCAGAGTCACTATAAACAATCACCCTCTCTTCACCAGTGTAGTGCAAGGCTTTGATAACAGCTACCATTTCAGCTCTCTGTGCTGACTGCTTACCCTCCAATCTACCACTCAGTCTTGTTACAAAATCACCCTCAACTTGCTCAACCACAGCAAAGCCTGCCTTTAGCGAACCATCTGATGCTCTAAAACAACAACCATCTGTAAACAGTATGATTACCGGTTGGGGAGTTGTCAGTGGTACCGCGAACAAACCATCTCTCAATTTATTTGCTTTTTCAGTCAATGGTATGCAATCATGTGGCTCACCCTCAGTGATTAGATCTGCCATGTGAACACCTCCATGCACATATATGATGTCTGGGCTGGCAATTTCCTTAAAGGTAGGGTAACACATCTTGAAAAATGCTTACGGTAGCCGCCTAGCAATGAAATCCCGATCCCACCCTCAAGTCAAATCGCCATCCAAAGTCACGCCTCTTTCCAAACACATGAACACGCACAGATCAGACGGTCACGTCTCATGTCTCATTCACCAGTGAGAAAACTTTGCAGTACAAAGTGAATAACACTTCCAAAATAACCAACATAAACAACTGGTTTACATCAGAATTAGTTTAAGCACACGTTCGATTGTGTAGACGTAGTAACTATATCGTTATGCTAATCCGGAAAACAAACACAAATTTCATAAGCAACACAACGTTTCATCAAAGTAGAATATCTGAATCCATCTCAGTACAAACATATCGCGTACCTACCTTACCAAAATAAACAGTGCAACGACCCTTTCAGACCCTTTGCCTCCTGTAGCTGTTTGCATCTCACGGTAAAGCAGTAAAGTTTCCGATGTTCATTTGGGTTTTTGCCTTTGCTGATCCAGGCAGTTTTCAGCTGTTTTGCTGATGTCTTTAGTTTTGTTGCTCCTGTGTAGGTTGTCAATTCAGCAGAAAAGTTTGCTGTTCTCGCTGTTTACAGACAGAGCGCACGTGAACGCGCCGATGACGTATGGTATCTGCGTGGACTCGCTGCGCGGTGGGAATTCAAATTACGCTTACGTATGAGGGACATAAAAGGAAACGTCCGTTCGGACCGAAATCTATGATTTGCTGAACATTTTTTGGTCCTACGCCTTTCACAGATGACATAAATTTCTACAAATAAATTTAAACAACTTAACACAGTGATTGCTATCAGAATGTGAGGAGACTTTTAACCAGCATAACTAAAAATGTTTCAGGATCAAATCTGTTACCCTACCTTTAAATACAAAGTTTGTTACAATAATCAGTTATTTTTCTATTCTCACAGCTTTTCCTGTTTACCTTTTATAGTGTTCTATGGTGTTCTTTTTTGCTTTCAATTTATTTCTTATATCTATTTCAATTTCCTTTCTGCCATAGCTGTTCTATGCCATTTATATTTGCTTTTTAGCTCAGTACCATCAGTGGAGTTCTGACTTCCTCTGTAGATACCGAATCCAATTATGCATTTCTTCCTGTCAGATTAATAGGAGTCTGATTTGATTTCAGAACAGGTAGTCACACCTAACAACAAAGTTCTTGATCAGCCTTTAAATGTGTCTAGCTGATTTTCTCATAAAGATTGTCTGTGTCCCTATAGTAACAAGGTCTTTACTAAACATTGAACGGCTGTTTACTCTTTCCCCTTTTTCACTCAAAGGCTCGTATGAAGATGAAAAAGTTCAGTGTCCAGTGAAGTATTGTCCAGTTTCTCTTGCCTCCAAGAACATTACTGTCTTTGTGAGTCTTTCTGGACTCCACTCAGTCTTTTTTTCTGAACATTGTGCAGTGCCCCCTTCACTGCTCCATATAGTCCCATTCATATAGGATGTGTCCACAGTCCAGTTTATGAGTTACTTCTCTCTTTGCAACTCCAACACTTTGATGTCACACACAGTTTATGCCATTGTCTTTTCATCGCCAGCTTTTATTCACTTTCTTGAATGTCAAAGGATGGGAATGATCAGCCCACAAGGTTTCAGCTTGACCCATGCAAAATATTGCCTTTTGATTTAAAATAAAATTTATTTTGTGACCACCTTCCATCATCAGATGAAGACTCCTCTTCATTTTGTAATAATTTATCTTTGTATAATTTATCTATGTCATTCACCTTTTAATAATTTTTCTGTCCTTTTTTATTTTTCATCTGTATTTCCACCTTTAATAACTTGGTTTCTACTCTTTTTCTCTAATTTGTTGTTTTTTCTTTCAAAGCTCGCTTCTGTCTTTCTGCTAGATTTTGCTTAATCCCATTTATGGTTTTAACAGACTCATTATATCACAGACACACTACATTTTCACACAAATAAAATCTACATCTACATTGAATTCACCGCTATTGATTTGAAAACAGGCTGTTGCATTGGGGCTTTGGCTTTCTCATAAGGAGGAGGTGTGTGCAAGGAGGGGTAGATCGATTTCACTGGGGGTGGAGCTGGAGGAGGAGCCGTAGGTGTCACACTTGAGTCTGGCTGACTGTTTCCTTGTTTAACTTCCTTTTGCTTTGCAGCCGCACCACTGTCAACTTCACCTAACTAATGCAACCTCTTTTTGTCTTTTCTTAACATCTTTAGGATCAGTTTGGGCCATCATTAATTTAATTATTTTTTGCCATTGCACATACACCGGTGAACACACATATTCATCACACTCTTTCTGAAATTCAGCCATGATTTATCTCAATTCCAACCCGCAATACAAACACAATAGAACTTTCACAGAAATGTCACAAAAATAACAGCAATATATCAACAATTCAATTCACATTAAGACGTCACTTCTCTTTTCCAGTATTCGTGGACCTTGCATCCACGGGCTGCAATTGTGGGATTTTTATGTTGTTTTATTAATCAGTATGTTATGTTATGTGCCATTATGCGTTTTGTGCTGAGATATGTGAGTAAATGTCTGTGTGTAAAGTTGAAAGGCTGTTTCAGTTGGGGGTAGGAACAAACCCCTGAAGAGAAAACACACAGAACAGATGGTTTCAATAAACAAGTTGTTTGCTTTATAACTATGTTATATTTAGAGAAAGTGAAAATTAGTATGTTTAACTAATGAATGCATTTAACCAATTCATGAACAATGGAGTACTGTTGTGTTGTTGAATAATTATGTTTTACATATTTACTGCCTACATTTCATGCTGATTGCTAAAAGTGTTAAAGTTACAAAGATGTCCAAATAAGGACTGTGGAAATTGATTTTGTTCCATTTTTATATTTCTTTAATTGATCATTTTATTCTATAAACATTGTGTGTTTCATATATGCACTGAGCTATTATGTAGAAATGAGGTGTTTATGTTTGAGAGTGGAGAGTTACCAGTTTTTGTGTGTGTGCTGCAAGGAGGAATTTAGGAATTTACGCCTGGCATTGATCAAGATAAGAGAGAGGCCTGAGGGGGAAAGCAAACAGGCGACTATGTCATTAACTAATGCCTTAATGTTCACAGGATAAAATATGCAATGTATTTCTTACTTAATCAGTATTAATCATTGAATAATTGATGTAATAAATATAAGATGTTGTCTTTGATAAATTTGTATTAACCAATGAAATGAAGGTTGCATACAGAATAACTTAATGGGGGCAGGGCAGCTCAACCTTGAAGAAACAGAATCTCCTGTGTGTATGTATGTGTGTGTATGTATGTGTGTGTGTGTGTGTGTGTGTGTGTGTGTTTTCTTTCCTAACAGATGGTTTTAATAATGATTAAAGTGTTTGCTTAGAAGTAGTATTGCAGTAAAAGATTTAATATGTGTTCATCTATCTAAAGAAGTTAATGTGTGCCTTATTCATATAACCAATTTTACAAATAATGAAATGATGTCATGATATTGAAATATGTTTTACATAATAATCACTTTCATCTTACAGCTTATGTTTTTTATAAATGAATGTTTTATTAATGATTTGTTTTTAAGAAAGCATTATAACATGCTATTCAAAGTGGAGGAGTACTGGAGAGGAACTGCAGGGCTCCCAGGGATGAGAGGAGAACAGTTTGTTTTTCTTTGTCTATGTGTGTCCATCTTTGCCTACAGGCTAAAATTGGGTGTGGTGATGGAGTCAGATGGACGAGGGGAACGGCCTTTGTGGGTGGAGACTTTCTGAAGAAAGATCGACGTCACAAATTTTATAAATAAGCATGTTACTTCCTGAGCTGGTTGTTCGCTACTTGAGAGGACCCAGCGCTGTTAAACTTTTTCAATCTGATCAATAAACATTTGAACTTAGATATTGGTATCTTGTGCCTTTCCTCTAAATTATGAACATGCAAATGGACGCCTTAAAGTCCAACAATTGGTGACCGCCGACGTTTTGTGGAGGGAAAGGAGAGAGTGAGAGGAAGGAGGGTTTCACATTGAAGAAACCAGAGTAAGGGAGGGCTCCATTTCAACACAAAGAGCGCTCTAATAAACAAGGTAAGCAGAAACCTGTTGTATCGAATTCTGCTATTTTGATATATCAAATTAATTGTGTTGATAAGGAGATCCGAACTGAATTACAAATTTACATTTATTGCAAAATTGATCAGAGTGAAAAACTTTTTGAAATTTTTGAATTTTGATATTAAATATAAGGTTGAGGATTCCTTTAACGCATTAGGCGTTATAAAATACCGACTCGGTTGTAGCCGTAAGGAGTGAGAGGCTCTTGGATGAAAGGTCCATAAATACTGTTAATGGCGGTGTAAGTTAACAGAATTAAATATAAGGTTGAGGATTCCTTTAACGCATTAGGCGTTATAAAATACCGACTCGGTTGTAGCCGTAAGGAGTGAGAGGCTCTTGGATGAAAGGTCCATAAATACTGTTAATGGCAGTGTAAGTTAACAGAATTAAATATAAGGTTGAGGATTCCTTTAATACATTAGGTGTTATAAAATACCGACTCGGTTGTAGCCGTAGGGGGTGTACAGCAGCCCGTGAGGTGTAAGGCCTACGAATACTGGAAAAGAAAATAGACGTCTTACTGTTATTGTTGTGGTTTTGTCTGAGAAATTGTATTGTAATAGTATTTGTACCGTGTATTGAACGTTGATATATATTATGGCTGAATTTCAGAAAGAGTGTGATGAATATGTGTGTTTACCGGTGTATTCGCAATAGCAAAAGATAATCAATTAATGATGGCCCAAACTGATCCTAAAGATGTTAAGAAAAGACAGAAAGAGGTTGCATTAGTTAGGGGAAGTTGACAGTGGTGCAGCTGCAAAGCCAAAGGAAGTTAAACAGGGAAACAGTCAGCCAGACTCAAGTATGACACCTACGGCTCCTCCTGCTGCTCCACCCCCAGTGAAATCGATCTACCCCTCCTTGCACACACCTAATCCTTATGAGAAAGCCAAAGCCCAAATGAAACAGCCTGTTTTTCAAATCAATAGTGGTGAATTAAATGTAGATGCAGATTTTATTTGTGTGAAAATGTAGTGTGTCTGTGATATAATGAGTCTGTTAAAACCATAAATGGGATTAAGCAAAATCTAGCAGAAAGACTGAGGCGAAGCTTTGAAAGAAAAACAACAAATTAGAGAAAAGAGTAGAAACCTAGTTATTAAAGGTGGATATAAAGATATAAAATAAAAAAAGGACAGAAAATTGTTAAAAGGTGAATGATACAGATAAATTATACAAAGAAAGATTTAACAAAATGAAGAGGAGTCTTCATCTGATGATGGAAGGTGGTCACAAGATAAATTTTATTTTAAATTGAAAGGCAATATTTTGCAATGGGTTAAGTTAAACCTTGAAAGGCTGAAAGCTCTCATCCTTTGACATTCAAGAAAGTGACTAAAAAGCTGGCAAGAAACAGACAATGAAAAACTGTGTGTGACATCAAAGTGTTGGGAGTTGCAAAGAGAGGAGTAACTCATAAACTGGACTGAAAGCACATTCTATTTGAATGGGACTATACTTGAATTCAAGCGGTGAAGGGGGCACTGCATATGGTCAGAGACATTTACAAGGATGAAACACCAAAAAGACTGAGTGGAATCCAGAAAGAGACTAACAAAGACAATAGTGTTCTTGGAGGCAAGAGAAACTGGACAATACTTCACTGGACACTGAACTTTTTCATCTTCATACGAGCCTTTGAGTGAAAAGGGGGAAAGAGTAAACAGCCGTTCAATGTTTAGTAAAGACCTTGTTACTATAGGGACACAGACAATCTTTATGAGAAAATCAGCTAGACAAATTTAAAGGCTGATAAAGAACTTTGTTGTTAGGTGTGACTACCTGTTCTGAAATCAAATCAGACTCCTATTAATCTGACAGGAAGAAATGCATAATTGAATTTGGTATCTACAGAGGAAGTCAGAATTCCACTGATGGTACTGAGCTAATAAGCAAATATATATGGCATAGAACAGCTATGGCAGAAAGGAAATTAAAATAGATAAAAGAAATAAATTGAAAAAGAAAAAAGAGAACACCATAGAACACAATAGAAGGTAAACAAGAAAAGCTGTGAGAATAGAAAAATAACTGATTATTGTAACAAACTTTGTATTTTTACGGAAATTGCCAGCCAAGACATCATATATGTGCATGAAGGTGTTCACATGGCAGATCTGATCACTGAGGGTGAGCCGCAGGATTGTATACCATTGACTGATATAAAAATTGTTATTATTGTAATTAATTATAGTTGTTATACCATTGACTGAAAAAGCAAATATATTGAGAGATGGTTTGTTCGCGGTACCACTGACAACTACCCCACCGTTGATCACACTGTTTACAGATGGTTGTTGTTTCAGAGCAGCAGATGACACATTGAAGGCAGGCTTTGCTGTGGTTGAGCAAGTTGTGGGTGATTTTGTAACACGACTGAGTGGTAGATTGAAAGGTAAACGGTCAGCACAGAGAGCTGAAATGACAGCTGTTATCAAAGCCTTGCACTACACTGGTGAAGAGAGGGTGATTGTTTATAGTGAATCTGCATATGTGATTGGTGAAGTATATATGGAACTGCCATATGGCAGATAGGTGGGTTTGAAACCAGGAAAGGCCGGCCTATAGTAAATGCTAGCAAAGCCTGACACATACTACAGGCTGTGAAGGTACCTAATGACGTGGCTGTTGTCAACTGCCTAATAAACCACTTAAATCCCCAACCATGGTTTCCCAAGACAAAGTTAGATCTGACAAAATTGACAAACACGTACTGGAATTGACATATAGTTTCGGGGCTGCTTATCACCCCAATGTTAGAGCAAAGATGAAATACTGAACCTGACTTTGACATTAAAATTTGACTTGACAAAATCTGTGCACAGACAAAAATAACATGGCTTGAGGCATTACCAATTGCATTAATGTCTATTCACTTTTCTGTTAACAGGATCACTGGTTTGACACCATTTGAATTGCTTACAGGTCGACAGTTTCCAGGCCCAAGGAACGCCTTGGTGTAGGATCCAATCCTGCCACTAACTAATGCTGTTTATTTCTACAAACTAACTGCTTGATTAAACATTTTTCTTGCCAGGCTACCACAAAAAGAAATTGTGAGAACGACCCAGCTGTTAAAAATGATGATTGGGTTTCTAACAGACACAGGTGTGGACCTGAGGACTCAGGTCCAAGAGAGGGAGAGTGTTGAAGGTGAAAGTGCTATAAGTGCTACAGAACAGAGAGAACAGAGAGAAACTGAACCAACAACATTGGTAACACCAACACAACATCAACAACAAAGTCAACAAACAGTTTGTAAAATTTTGTACAAAACAGGTGACCTTTTTTCCAGTCCAATAACAGAGCCTTTAGCACACTGTGTTAGTGCAGATTGTGCATATGGAGCAGGTATAGCCGTACAATTCAAAGTGAAGTACGGTACACAAAAGGTTGTAAGACAGAACAAACACACAGGTGAATGTGCAGTTACCCACGAGGATGACGGCAGATTGATTTTTCATTTAATAACAAAACAAAATTGTACTGATTTACCAACATATGAGAATTTTACCCACAGCCTCAGACGTATGAGAGAGTGGTGTGAGAAAGAAAACATAACAAGTGTATCCACTCCCCGCCTGGGGTGTGGCCTGGATAAATTGGATTTCCACAAAGTGCTGGAAATCCTGACAGAAGGGTTTAGAGACCTGAATATCACAATTACCATATATTCATTATAACCTACATACCATATTGACCTTTGAATTTTGATCTTTGAATTTCTTAAGTTTCTTATACAATTCTAGAGTATTAATTTCATATTTCATTTTTTCTTTTCCTTTTCGAATTTACGATTGTTATTTGAGTATTAGCCAATAGGCATAAGTGTATTTTTTCCACAGAGATGAAGCTATATGGAAATTGGAAGGTTCTGTGGGCCCTAGGAGTTATAACTGCAATTATAGTCACCATAATATTTGGCATAAACAATGGAGATCCCTGTGTAACAGACTGATAGTGTCTGCAATAGAGAAAAGAGAATAGTCCACCCCCATATAGCATGCCGCTATTAGGCCTACAGAACCTGGAGGATGATGAGGAGAAAATGTGTGACCTCTTTCAGAGGTCAAGAGAGGGAATTGTGGGATTTTTATGTTGTTTTATTAATCAGTATGTTATGTTATGTGCCATTATGCGTTTTGTGCTGAGATATGTGAGTAAATGTCTGTGTGTAAAGTTGAAAGGCTGTTTCAGTTGGGGGTAGGAACAAACCCCTGAAGAGAAAACACACAGAACAGATGGTTTCAATAAACAAGTTGTTTGCTTTATAACTATGTTATATTTAGAGAAAGTGAAAATTAGTATGTTTAACTAATGAATGCATTTAACCAATTCATGAACAATGGAGTACTGTTGTGTTGTTGAATAATTATGTTTTACATATTTACTGCCTACATTTCATGCTGATTGCTAAAAGTGTTAAAGTTACAAAGATGTCCAAATAAGGACTGTGGAAATTGATTTTGTTCCATTTTTATATTTCTTTAATTGATCATTTTATTCTATAAACATTGTGTGTTTCATATATGCACTGAGCTATTATGTAGAAATGAGGTGTTTATGTTTGAGAGTGGAGAGTTACCAGTTTTTGTGTGTGTGCTGCAAGGAGGAATTTAGGAATTTACGCCTGGCATTGATCAAGATAAGAGAGAGGCCTGAGGGGGAAAGCAAACAGGCGACTATGTCATTAACTAATGCCTTAATGTTCACAGGATAAAATATGCAATGTATTTCTTACTTAATCAGTATTAATCATTGAATAATTGATGTAATAAATATAAGATGTTGTCTTTGATAAATTTGTATTAACCAATGAAATGAAGGTTGCATACAGAATAACTTAATGGGGGCAGGGCAGCTCAACCTTGAAGAAACAGAATCTCCTGTGTGTATGTATGTGTGTGTATGTATGTGTGTGTGTGTGTGTGTGTGTGTGTGTGTGTGTGTCATGGCCGCCTGAAGTGCACACCTGCACGACTTTCCAACAGCAACACCCGTTGTAACTGCCAACGTTAATGCAGGGAAGTGGTTTTTTTAGACATGGTTGACCTTTGGCGATTACTTTTGACAATGTGCCTTATAACAACAGTAAAGATCGCGTTTAAAGACGCGCTTCAGACTGGCAGGATTTACAAACAAAGCTGGACTATTCACGATCCGATGCTCAATCACCCGGTGGGTGAAAACTATACAGACTTTTCGACCACTGTAAGATCACTGGGTCAGGGTGAGTGGTTTCTATTCCAAAATCAGGAACGGGCATTTAGAAAGACACTGGACACGAAACATCTAGAGGATAAACACAACTTCCTTTTCTCAGGAGAAACGCCGACAAAGTGGATTAGACTCATTAGCATTTTAAATGGAGTTTACTTTAAGAACGGAACTTTTACAATCTTCCGGCGAAATGGAAGGCAGTTTGGATTACCTTTTCTGAAGTTTACAACTCGCGTTCTGAAGAGAATGCCGCAAGTTAGCGGAGGCCTTCCCGAGGTCCTGACCGTGGATTCCCTTGCCAGCTGGATTGAGGCGGAATTGCGCTTTTTGCGGGACATCGTTCAACCAGCACTGGGTGCGTCGCGAAGCAGATCCCATCAACAAAAGCAGGTGGGCAAAGATAAACTTGCATATTTATGGCGAAATAGAACATCTAAAGCAATCCAAATTATTCTTAACAATAGTACATACCCAGAGGTACCTGTCGGTGCAAATAATATGCCATCCGTGCAGAACTATTATACATCCAAATGTGCGGCCGTGAGGTCCAAAGGTGAGTTAAATGCACCACCATGGACTGGAATAATATTTCCCATACAATCTAGCCACCTTAATACTTCATTGTTCACTGTTACTGAAGTGGAGAAAGTGATTAAAGATCTTCCAAATAATAAAGCAAGCGGACTTGATGGAGTGACATATGAAACGTTGAAAACCTCTAAACAAATAGTGTGTCCAATTTTGACCAATATTTTTAACACCTGTTTGAAAAATGGTAAGGTCCCAGAATCATGGAAAGGGGCTTTGATCCATCGTATCCCCAAAAAAGATAATGTTCCTGAAGACCCGTCTACCTGGAGAGATATCTCCCTGCTGCCTACAGTTTATAAGGTATTTATGAAATGCTTGCTGTCTCGAATACTTCCTTGGTTAGTAGAGACTGGAATACTTTCACCAAAGCAAAAAGCTTACATCAATAGGCAGGGGATGAATGAACATGTCTTTTGTCTCAAAACGGGAATTGACGACTTTAAACATTCATCTACCAAGCTCTTCACTGTCTTTTTGGATTTTCGTGATGCATTTGGCACATTGCCCCATGATGTCATGTTTCATGCATTAGATGAAATAAAACTACCACAGCTGTATGTAGATGTAATTAAAGATGTTTACAATAATTCATATATCCAAGTTATATGTGGAAGTGCCCTAACTGAACCCATACCACTTAAAATTGGCATTAAAACAGGTTGCCCGTGGAGCGCCATCAATTTCATTCTGGCGATTAATTCCTGGATGAAGTGGTTGTGCCAGTGTGCACCAGCAGGGGTGCGATCCCCAAATCCAGTGCAAGGCTATGCGGATGATGTGGTAATATCCTCAAGAGATGAAAGGGTTATTTCCAACATGCTCCTCCGCACAGATGAGTTTATAACATGGTCAGGCTTAGACATCAAACATACAAAATGTGCTGTATTTTATGAAAGACGCAGTGGAGGAAACAGATGGTATAAAGCAAAGTCTGACAAACCTCCCGCTTTTTCATTAATACAGAAACCAATCAGATTGTATGAACGCCATGAAACATATCCTTATCTGGGCCATAAATTTAACATCAGTGGTGAGTGGGAGGAACAAATCAAAGAGTTATGTCACAAATACACTCAAAGACTTGGACTGATTGATGCTGCCCCACTACCTATAAGGATGAAAATTGAAGCTATCAGGCTGATTGCAGTGGCTAAAATTCAACACTTACTCTCAAATGTACATATTCCGCAATGTACACTGTCAACGTTAAACAATGAAACGGTGAGGTTGGTGAGGAAATGGTTGTGTCTTAACAGTCGTACAACTCGGGACATTATCTTTCAGCCGCGCAGAGATGGAGGTCTCGGTGCTCCAAACATCGAATGGCTTTACACCGCTTCCAGAACTGGACATCTTTTAAACATGCTTAACAATGACGATATAACTGTTAGAGAATTATCACGGGAATCGCTGTTTTTACATCTACAGCGCCGCAAAATACCTGCTGCTTCTCCAAACGAGTCCCAGTTCCTTGGATTTAAAGTAAAGCAGAACGGAAAACTAGACATCAGAGCAGCTGGATTTGGAGTGCGCTCCGACTGGCTAGAGTTAAATGATCTCTGTTATCGTACAGGAATACAGCTGTCCTGGATGGGATCCGATGGAGAGGTAGTTACTCTTAATGACAACTTAATCACTGATCCGTTGGTTTCAATGCTGGCAATCCTTAATAAAGACGGTACACCTCACCAGTTGCCGATCAAACACGCAAGAGCCTCAATTCTTCATCACAGACAGACCAAAAATGGACAGCACTGGACAGGTCTTAAATTACAAGGAAAGCTGGCATTACTTCAATTTGCTGACCATTCTGTGTCTCATTCTGTCCTGACAAACTTTTCAATTTCAGATGACGTTTTAATATTCATGGTTAAAGCAAGGTTACAGTGTCTTCCAACGAAGTATAATTTGGCAACATGGTATCCATCAAAGCATGAACCCTACTGTATATTACATCCAACTCAGCAGGAAAAAGAAACTGTTGCCCATATACTAAATGGATGCTCTAATTACAAAGGACTTTATGTGGCCAGACATGATCGTTTGGTTGATCTGATAGGAGAAGACCTGCAAAAGGTATTCTGTGAACATAATAATAAGATTCACAAACACAGTACTGTACATTTGAACTGGTTTCATTCAAATACATCTGATAATGAGTATTTTAAGAACATTTCAAATACTCCTGATATTGTAATTGTAAATGACATTATGAAATCTGTATCTATTTTTGAGGTGGGCTGCTGTTTTGACTTGTACATGGACACGTGTTACTACTCTAAATTATTGAAATATCAACTTTTGGTTGATCTTATTCAACAACTTGGATACCGTTGTAAATTGATAATTTTGGTATTTGGAAGTTTAGGCCATGTCCATAAGAATGTGATCAGGGGGATGCAGTTAGGAGGGCTACGGAAAAAGGAGGCTAAAAGGCTTGCAAAATTTTGTTCTGTTTCTGCTACCATAGGGAGCATGAAAATATGGAGACGGAGATGTTTTGTTTATCCTTAAAGGGCTGAGTACCATAAATAGAAGGACTTGTACAAATGTATTGAGCCATGTGATGTAGATCTGTCATCTTGCTTAAGACCCTTCCCAAAGTATTTGGATCTTGTTGTCTTTGAAATGTCTTTTAGATCCAAATAAAAGAATTAAATGTGTGTGTTTTCTTTCCTAACAGATGGTTTTAATAATGATTAAAGTGTTTGCTTAGAAGTAGTATTGCAGTAAAAGATTTAATATGTGTTCATCTATCTAAAGAAGTTAATGGGCCCTATCTTGCACCCAGCGCAATTGACTTTGTCAGTGACGCATGTATCATTCGTATTTTGCGCCGGCGCACAGCGGGGTTTTTCCCTCCACAGATGCACGTCAGCAAACTAGGGAATGAACTTGCGCTCCCTGGGCGGTTCAGCGCAAAAAGGAGGCGTGTTGCGGCGCAAACCATCTCTTATGCTATTTTGCAGTTTCAAAAAACAATTGCGCTACTAACCAAAAAAAACTAGTCTAAAGTCAGTGGCGCGTTGCGCGTGGTTCATTATGCTATTTTAAGGGCGCATGCTTGACCATAATGTATAGCGTGCACAACGCGCATACACTTTGCTTATCTAATCTACACAGATGCAACAGTTATTTTTGCAAATCATAAATTGTTACACTTAAAAATATTAATACACGAGATAAGGAGAATCATAGTGGTGAGCATTGTGGTGATATTTTTTATTTATTCTCATGCAAATAACGATTAAAATATTTTCATAACTTTGTTGTGTGGCTGTATTACGTTTATTTTATGTAAATAATAGTTAAAATGTTTTCATAAGAAACCTTAATGTATATGAACTTGATTTGTAAGAGTACTTTGGGGTTGGACCTTGCTTGCGTTTCTTGGGTCCGATTTCAAAGCCCCCAAACCCTTTCAGCGGTGAGGGTGGACGCAGCGATGTCCTCTGCTGGCGTCAAGTCCTGAGGCAGATCCACCTCCCGTTACACGGCGTGCCCGATTTATGCTGGCAAGCGTGGGATTCCCCCGTACAAGAACGTGGGTCTCCTCGGCTGTAAACCGGTCCTGGCGTGCGCCTGGTAAATCCGTCATAATAATAGCAACCCGCCATGGAACTTGCGCCCTTGCGTTTAAAGGGAATGTTGGCTAGCGTTCTGATTGGTTTATTTGACGTTACGCCCAAACCACACCTATGAATAATGAACCTACTTCAGACCAACCTCTTATTGATTTGCGCCCGGCGCAAGAGTTATTTCTCACGCCGGGAAAATAGCAACAGCGCCCAAGATCCGTCCACAAACTCACTTGCGCGTTGCGCTTCGCACTTGCGTTTCAGATCGTTAAAATAGAGCCCAATGTGTGCCTTATTCATATAACCAATTTTACAAATAATGAAATGATGTCATGATATTGAAATATGTTTTACATAATAATCACTTTCATCTTACAGCTTATGTTTTTTATAAATGAATGTTTTATTAATGATTTGTTTTTAAGAAAGCATTATAACATGCTATTCAAAGTGGAGGAGTACTGGAGAGGAACTGCAGGGCTCCCAGGGATGAGAGGAGAACAGTTTGTTTTTCTTTGTCTATGTGTGTCCATCTTTGCCTACAGGCTAAAATTGGGTGTGGTGATGGAGTCAGATGGACGAGGGGAACGGCCTTTGTGGGTGGAGACTTTCTGAAGAAAGATCGACGTCACATATTTTATAAATAAGCATGTTACTTCCTGAGCTGGTTGTTCGCTACTTGAGAGGACCCAGCGCTGTTAAACTTTTTCAATCTGATCAATAAATATTTGAACTTAGATATTGGTATCTTGTGCCTTTCCTCTAAATTATGAACATGCAAATGGACGCCTTAAAGTCCAACACAGTACACCCCCTACGGCTACAACCGAGTCGGTATTTTATAATACCTAATGTATTAAAGGAATCCTCAACCTTTTTTAATTAAGTCTGTTAACTTACACCGCCATTAACAGTATTTATGGACCTTTCATCCAAGAGCCTTTCACTCCTTACGGCTACAACCGAGTCGGTATTTTATAATACCTAATGTATTAAAGGACTCCTCAACCTAATGTATTACTTTTTATGGGCCCTTCACCCAAGGGTTCGCACCCCTTACGGCTACAACCGAGTCGGTATTTTATAACGCCTAATGCGTTAAAGGACTCCTCAACCTTTTATTTAATAACAAAATTCAAAGATTTCAAAAAGTTTTTCACTCTGATCAATTTACAAAAATGTAAATTTGTAATTGAGTTCGGATCTCCTTATCAACACAAGTAATTTGGTATATCCAAATAGCAGAATTCGATAAAACAGGTTTCTGCTTACCTTGTTTTAGTAGAGCGCTCTTTTTGTGTTGAAATGGAGCCCTCCCTTACTCTGGTTTCTTCAATGTGAAACCCTCCTTCCTCTCACTCTCTCCTTTCCCTCCACAAAACGTCGGCGGTCACCAATTGTTGGACTTTAAGGCGTCCATTGCATGTTCATAATTTAGAGGAAAGGCACAAGATACAAATATCTAAGTTCAAATATTTATTGATCAGATATGAAAAAGTTTTACAGCGCGCTGGATCGTTTCAAGGCCACAAGCGGCAAGCAACGAATGCACAGCATTTGGGAAAACATTTATTTAAAGAGTATATGACGTCGTCGTTCTTCTTAGAATCTCCACCCACAAAGGCTGCTTTTCCTCGTGAATCTGACTCCCTCACCACACCCAATTTCAGCCTGCCAGGGAAGACAGACACACACAGACAAAGAAAAAACAAACTGTTCTCCGCTCATCCCTGGGAGCCCTGCAGTTCCTCCCTAGTACTCCTCCACTTCACATATGGTTGACTTCACATGGCATGTTATAATGCTTTCTTAAAAACAAATCATTAATAAAACATTCATTTATTCATAAAAAACATAAGCTGTAAGATAAAAGTGATTATTATGTAAAACACATTTCAATATCATGACATCATTTCATTATTCGTAAAATTGGTTATATGAATAAGGCACACATTAACTTCTTTAGATAGATAAACACATATTAAATCTTTTACTGCAATACTACTTCTAAGCAAACACTTTAATCATTATTAAAAAACATCTGTTAGGGAAGAAAACACACACACACACACACACACACACACACACACACAAAGAACAAGCACAGGAGATTCTGTTCTTCAAGGTTGAGCTGCCATGCCCCCATTAAGTTATTCTGTATGCAACCTTCATTTCATTGGTTAATACAAATTTATCAAAGACAACATCTTATATTTATTACATCAATTATTCAATGATTAATACTGATTAAGTAAGAAATACATTGCATATTTTATCCTGTGCATATTAAAGCATTGGTTAATAACATGGTTGCCTGTTTACTTTTCCCCCTCAGGCCTCTCTCTTATCTTAACAATTTCCAGACGTACATTCCTCAGCATATGCTGTTTCTCCCCCAACCGAAACCACACAGACAACTTTCTTGTACTCAGCACAGAAATCTTTGTTGTAACAATACACATTAATTAAGATTATAAACAGCACGATTAGTAAAACAAAATCAAATCCCACAGTATTTAAAGACTTTTACATGAGTAGTTACACGTATGGTGGCACAAAATAAAACGTGGTGATTTTTTAAGTAGATAAAAATGAGAACTATATTGTATGGCAGAAGACTTTGACTTTGACCTCTGGCGCAGTAACATCATCACTCCTGTGAACTGATGATGTTACTGTGCCAGACGTCGAAGTGCTGCAAACTAAGGCTGCATTTACACTTTGCATTAACATGCGATCTTGGTGATTCGTTCACGCAGACCTGATCATCAGTATAGTAGGACACAGTGTGTTTACATTTGTCAACATCAAAGTGTGTGATCAGATCCCGTTCAGGGAGACGTGCTGGATGGATAGCTGTCAATCACAGATGGCTACTTTATTTAGGGTTGTCGTGGTAACCGTAATCCCGTATTGGACAGTGTTACTGAGAAGCCAACAGCAGAGAATAAATAGCAAACCCAAAAACCGTGATGTTCACATTTTAATTATTATTATTTTTTATCTTTAAAGGCTTTATCTTTGTTGATCTGAAACGTCTGCACTGGGAATGCACGTTTCAGCCGACGTTACCTGAACTTGACTTTCACTCGCATGCTTTTCATCACCAACAAAATCCGTGTGAAACCTTAGGATGACCATCCCAACTTTTTAGTCTGCCTTAATAATGGGATTTTGATTTGCTCAGCCTGAACTTATACGTTTTTGATTTATGATTTACGAATATGATTTAACTAAAAGAGCTAACAATTTCCTAAACTTCCTGTTCATGTCTCCCTCTATAGTGCGTAAGAAGTGAAGTAGCCTAGTGTATTTTATACAAACACATTTATAAGTAACTTACTTTGCATAAAACCAACACTGAATAAATGTTTTTGGTTAATGTTATTATGGTTTGTACGTGTTTTCAAGTAACTTAAAATGTGTTAAATGATATAGAAACAGACGACTGACCAAAAAGAAGCGCAACATTCAAGTCGATATGTCGCCATGGAAACTCAAACATTATACTGATCAATTCTGCCATTAAATATTAAATCACTCCATAAATAGTGGAAACATATGCCTAAATAAGTTACATACAGTCAGCAGTGTTAAAATGCTTTGTATCAATATATTAAGATACTTTCAAGCTTAGCTAGCATTGCTCCACAAATATGAATTTGTGTGTCTCTCACATGTGCTCCATGACCTAACGTTGTTTATTTTTGACAGCTGTCAGTGAGAGGAAATGATAATGGGCGGGATTTTGTGTGACGTTGACCTGTAAATGCAGATACAATGCCTGGACACTGAGACACTACATTACACTGAGATCCGATCACAAAGCGTCCTCGACTACCTCTGCATCAGGACACACAGATCAGATAACATGCCGATCACAGACGCGTTTACACTTGTCTTTTCAATGTGTATGTGGACAAAATCCGGATACAGGTCGCACGTTAATGCGAAGTGTAAACGCAGCCTAAGTGCTCTTCCGCCATACAACATAGTTCTCATTTTTTATCCGCTTAAAAATCACCACTTTTTATTTTGTGCCACCATACTTACTCGTGTAACTACTCATATAACAGTCTTTAAATAAGGAAAACATGGGAATGTTTGGTGGCTTCTAAATTTATCCCTGTTTGGATCCTAAAGAATGAATGGGGCTAGGCTAAATGCGGACACATTCACAATGTGCTATACAAAGATGAACTGCTTGCATTGATAAAAGATAGGTATGTATTATTTTGTCTAAGTTGATGTAAGAACATTGTAAAATGTTGAAAAAATGTGTAGTTTTCCTTTCAGCAACAATCTTATAGCTGGCAGCCAATTTGTTTTTACATTTGCAATGCAGATGCTAGTTTTGGATTTCAGTAAAAAAATCTAACCTTTTTGGGGCTAGGTGGTCCATAATTACTGGTTCCCACTTCAAACTTGGGTTTGGCCTGCATTTCCTTTTGCTTAGAAGTTTTGGACTGGACTGACATTTTGTACTCATAAGTTTTTCTAGGGTGGACTGTCTCTCTGTGGAAAACAAAAAGGAACATTCAAAAACAAAAGATACAATAACAACAACATAAGCTGATCATATTTTCACACACTTTAATGTAGTGCACACATGCGCATGTAACTTAAGCGCTTTTGCACCCACAATAATTATCATGATAGGGGAAGGTGTTCACAATTACCACACATACTGATGGGAATCGTTAAGTTTACATTTGACAAATTTGACGTGTTTTTACTTAACTTGAGTATTGTTTAACTTCTAGATCTATATGGGAAATATTTTATTTATACATCTAAAAGCTTAATTAAAAAATATATTATTCAAGACAAACATTTAATGTTAACGTTAAAGATCGTATCGATGACCCACTGCAGGGTGTCCTTATAGCTCATTATACGTTAACAAGATTAAAATGCAACACACACAATACGTTATAACAGGTACATTATGCTTCAATCTGATCAACAGCTTTGTATTATAACGTTAACGTTAGCCTAATTTAGGGGATGTGGATTAACGTTTGCAATTCAGCAATTATTTACATTTTTTATTTTCTTCGTGTAAATTATAATACAATTTGAGAAATTACCTGCAACTTTATGCACCTTTGCCTCGTACAAAGGCCATCCGCCTCTAGGTTTTTTCTTCAGTCCAGCTCTCCATTCAATTAAATATACAGATCTCTCATCCAGTCCGTCTAAGTACTTATTATTATCGAAGTTTTTTATGTGTGATGTTGGAACAATGCTCCAGCTTTCATTTTCTGCCTCTTCATTCCACTCGACAAGGGCGAACATCTTCAGCCGTTCTATCTTGAAGATACCTCTTCTACCTTCTCGTGACGTCATCAGAGAGAGACGCTGAGAGAGAGACGAAGAGAGGAGTCGCAAGCCCGAAGCTCCGTTGAGCTTATCAGCTAAATCCTATTTTTTCACTATCTTATTCCTATCTATATAATATAACTTATTAGTTTATCTTAGGAATACTTTACCTTGACGATTACTGAATTGTATTACTAAGCGAAATGATTTTATCACTAGTAACACCCAGTGTTAGCATATAGCCCGCTAGCATTTCTTACCGTCTGTTTACTTAAACCTGCCTTCATTGGCGATCTAATGGCGGATTCATCCGAGGTATGCTTTTCTGATCTGTCCACACCAGATCGGGAAGCTGTTAAGGAGGTGCTGCCCGGCCTTCGCAGAGTCAGCGTGCCTCACATCACCCTGACCTCAGACGCTCGTAGGCGGCCGAGGCGTACTGCGAGCCAGCACCCGTCTCGATGCAGCTTCACGGACCGCGTTCAGGCGAACGGAGACGCCATCGCCCAGCATGAAAACGGTAAGACTCCGCTTGTCATTGTAACCTGCACTACTTGCCACATGTACAGTTTAGCTTCTTCCGTCAGCATAGAGGGGTTTACATGTGCTAAGTGTATTGAAGTAGTAAGGCTGACGGAGAAGGTTGCTGAACTAGAAGCGCGCATCCGAACGCTAGTTGAGGACAGTAAGACCGCTAATGTTATTGTTACAAACACTGTTTCGGGTGCGCCTAGTGTTAAGCGTAATACACATGGCTCGGTTCCGACTTCAGAGTCAAGGCGGCTGACTAACTGGGTGACTGTCAGGCGGCATAGTCACATTCGGCACCCAAATCACGCTCCTGTTTTAATATCAAACAGATTTTCTCCACTCAGCAATACACCGGCTGAGACGTCTGTTAAAAGTGCCCTGGTTATTGGAGATTCTATACTCAGGAACGTTGACATTGAGGCACCAGCCACCATAGTCGATTGTATACCGGGAGCCAGAGCGTCTGACATTAGATCCAAATTAAAAGTGCTGGCTAATGCTAAACGTAAGTTTTCTAAGATTGTTATTCACGCCGGCACGAATGACACCAGACTCCGCCAGTCGGAGATCACCAAAGATACTATTAAAGAGGTGTGTGAAATTGCAAAAACAATGTCAGACAATGTAATTTGCTCTGGTCCCCTCCCCGCCTACCGGGGGGATGAAACTTACAGTAGATTAGTGTCTCTTCATGGCTGGATGTCAAAGTGGTGCCCTCAGCATAACGTAGGGTTTATAGACAATTGGAAGCATTTCCGGGGAAGACCTGACCTGCTAAAGAGAGATGGCCTCCATCCGTCTCAGGAAGGTAGTGCTCAGAGGTGGAAAAAGTACTAAAATATTGTACTCAAGTAAAAGTAAAGTTACTTTAATAATATTTTACTTAAGTAAAAGTAAAGTTACTTGTCTAAAAATCTACTCAAGTAAAAGTAAAAAGTAAGTCATTCTAAATTTACTCAGAGTAAAAGTTACTTTTTTACAGCGGGAAGAGGTGGAGGATTCTAGTATAGTTCAAAAACGACAAGGGAATATACATCTCAAACTAGTTGTTTTTAATTGTAGGAACATCTTTACAATTAAAGTGCAATAACAAAAAGTTAATAAAATAAAAAGCTTTTTTAAACTAAGAACCATTTATGGAATTGTTTAATGATTTTTACATGTGAGTTATGCACTTTTGAAGGTGGTCAGCAGCTTGTAAATACAATCACTATAGTAAGGTTGTAATTGATGTATTGCTGGTAACATACATTATTTTATTAAACTATAAATAGTTAAAATGAGCATATAATGAGATGAGTGCCATGGCTATATACATTTGACACGTTTATTATCTTCTTACTTCCCTGACCTGGGTACCTGATGACCTTTATTCTTCTCTCGCTCTCGCGCGCTCTCTCTCTCTCTCTCTTGCTCTCTCTCTCTCTCTCGGGCGCGCTCTCTTTCTCTCTCTCTCTCTCTCTCTCTCTCTGCAATGTCTAATGACCTGCGCATTCTCGAGGACGTTTTGAAGTTGTGTTTGACTTGACGCAAAGCTGCTAGACCTCGGAAGATAATGGGCATGGTATTAAAAACGCGTTGTGCAATTTCGTACTTAAGAGCATGAATCCTACCTTTCATAGAAATGAAACACTCGCTTCGCGTCAGTGGAAAGTGGTCGCTTAAATATGACCAGGGGTTTCTTTCATAAGATTTGAACTGAGGCGGGTCTGCATTAGCGCGCGCCTGTCTCGTCCGTCTCCATGGTTCTTTTTGCGCGTTCCCCGGGCCCCGCCCATTTACATCCGTTGCGCGTCTTTATCACCTTGCTTTTTAAATATTTTTTTACTCAGTAACGGATATGATTTAAAATGTAGCGAAGTAAAATACTTTAAACAAAACATACTTAAGTAAAAGTAAAAGTACAGATTTTAAAAACTACTCAAAAAAGTAAAAATACACAAAAAAACTACTCAATTACAGTAACGTGAGTAAATATAATTCGTTACTTTCCACCTCTGGTAGTGCTATACTCTCTAGAAATCTGACCAATAGTATTACTTTTGATATTGTCTGACTATCCAGGGCCCAGGTCAGGAAACAGACAGATCGGCTTACCCATCAGTCTGTTAGCTGCCTTGACATGTCAAGATCACATATATCCCAGCACATAGAGCCTTTTTTACCAGAGTACCAACACATCTCGACTGTGTCTGTTCCTCGAACAAATAAATACAGAGCACCGTTTACCTCGTCTCGTACAAATCTTATTAACATAAAATTAGAACACAATACATTAAAAGATGAAACTCAAATGTTAAAATTCGGCCTTCTTAACATTAGATCGCTTACCAATAAAGAACCTATTATCAATGAAATAATTACAGACCAAAACTTAGATGCACTCTGTTTAACAGAGACCTGGCTTAAAGCAGACGATTACATCAGTTTAAACGAATCCACCCCACAAGACTATTATTATAAACACGTTCCTCGTCTAAAAGGGAGAGGGGGTGGTGTAGCTACAATATACAACAAAATGTTCAAAGTAAACCATAAATCAGAACTAAAATTTAATTCGTTTGAAATAATACTGTTAAACATGGAAATAACTGATCGTAACAACAAACAGCTTTCGTTCATTTTAGCTACCATATATAGGCCTCCGGGCCACCACACAGATTTTCTTAAAGAAATAGCAGACTTCCTATCTGAGCTTACAGTCACTGTAGACAAAGCTCTTATCGTTGGTGATTTTAACATCCATGTGGATAACTCAAAGGATGCATTAGGACGTGCGTTTATGGATGTTCTAAATTCTCTCGGTATTAAACAAAACGTGTCTGGACCAACGCATACTCGTAAGCACACATTAGACTTAATTCTGTCACTCGGACTCAATATTACTGACATCGAAATATCACCCCAGAGCGATGCCGTTTCAGACCATTGCCTTGTGTCATACACAATACTTCTAGATAGGACCGTTCAGTCTACAACATGCTACAGATTAGCCAGAACAATAATTTCCACCACTAAAGATAGCTTTATTAGCACTCTTGCAGACCTGTCTCAAACAATGTTCCCTTTAAGCTGCGCGCGTGTGCGGCCGCTCAGGCCAGTCAAAGTGGCCGCGCAATAGATTTGTCAGACCGCGCACATTTTTCAGACCGCACATAAACATTGATGCATTTGCTGTTGTAAAAGAATTAAGAGAGAGTGAAGGCGAGTGTTCTAGAAGGAGAAGAAACTTTCAACCAATCGCTGATCTTGTTACGGTGACAGACACTTTTATGAGCCAATGGTAGCAGCGCATTCAGTTCACACAGGTGCCACTTCCAGCACGAGCACAAAGTGAGAGCGAGTCAGATGAGCGAGTCAGATGAGCAGCGCAACGGGGCGATCTCAAGAAACTAAAATATTTATTAAGAAGAAAAAGTGATTCAAAACAGTGATTTAAAACAAATTATTGGATTCCTGAAGTGATGTGATAACTTGGAAAAGCTGTCGCTAGAGTGAGGAGAGAGCAAAATAGAGAATTAGAACGGAGGCAGATTCAGAAACACAGAGCATCAAAACACTTCGAATGAACTTCTTCTTTTAAATAAGAAGTTAAAATTTATGCTTTGGTGAGTTATATTCTAAATATTAACTTGACATTATGGCATAAGTGTTGCAAATTTGGCAGAAAACTATGAGTTTTATTAGTTTGTTTACATTGGCCGTTGGTATATAACGAACGAGCTGAAGCTATTTACATTTGAAAGTTAACAGTCAAGTAACGTAAATGTGATAAAAAAATAACATATGTTCAATAAGTGTTGAAACCCTGAGTTAGGTTGTTATTTGAAATGTTTACATGATGCTTATTGATAAATCTGTTGAATTAAATATTAATTACTGTTCTGCCTTGTGTTTTTACAAGGCTGGGTTTTTTTGTGAGAATTGCGAACATCTGTAAAGTTCTCCTGCTCCATCTTGGACACGCGAGACAATTAAGTATATACTGAAGGTGTACACAAAAAGGCGAGACAACCAGAACTGTGCTTTGAATTCATCAGAATTGGTAGGAGGATATTTTTCCTTTTTGTTTCGGACAACTACTAGGACGTGAATTCGCTGAAACTTCATTTTCCGTATTTTCTTGGATTTTCTTCAAAGGACACTTACTTTGAACTGAACTATTTAAACTATTTAAAGGAACGGTCCTTTGAACCGGGTCAATTGATTCATGAATTCAACCCAACTGAGTCATTTAAGTGAATCATTAATTTGGATTACAAACAAAATGAAACAGTGTTACACTTTTACAAGTATTTTATTTATTCATTTATATATTTGCTCTGTAGTATATGAGAACTGATTTTCAGCTTGAGTTGAACGGTTCAATCTGCTAAACCCAGGTACCTGGTAAATTTCAAAGAGAGGAGTATTGGGATTTATTGCATATTGTTTCTTGTATTTTAGATTTATATTCCTTAAGCAAGATACAGAAAATAGGAACACTTTCTTAAATTAATATTTTCAATATAAATCTACAAATAATCAGAAACCAAGACTCTGTGTTGATCTTTTACTTACCTGTCATACTGCTCTCCTCTCTCCAGTAGCCGTGCCTTTCTCTTCTGATACACAGGCCCACATTGAACATTATACGTGTGTATACACTAAACCCCGTTACACGCTACACTGTCATCTCTTTGAATCTCCTATGGTTAACGCAAGCTCGTGGTCATTTCGGCAGGTCGTGTGGTTGCGAATTGCTCACAGTACTAAAAATGTGCGCTCAGAAAAAAAAGAATTTGCTCAGTGCTGAAAAAAATTAGAGGGAACATTGGTCTCAAATGAAACATGTAGCAGATAACCGTGAAGATCTGGATATTATAATAGAAAACCTGAACAACGTTTGCTCTAGCACGATGGATGCCGTTGCTCCCATACGAAAAAAGAGAATCAAAGAAAAAACGCCAGCTCCATGGTATGACCATCATACTGCAGCCCTTAAAAAAGTAGCTAGAAAAATGGAAAGAAACTACCGAAACACAAAGTTAGAGGTGTAACAACCCTCGTTTCCTCTTTAGCACAGTTGCGAAACTGACTAGAAACAAAGAACAAACAGAAACCAATAGTAAATTCCAACACAATAGTAACGACTTCATGAACTTCTTTACTAACAAAATTATTTCTATTAGGGAAAACATAGAAACTACGCAAGCAGCCACCACTATACCCAATAGTACATTTACCACTAGATTATCATACGAACATCTTGAGTCATTTAAACCTACTACAATAGAAGAGCTCTCTAAATTAGTAACGTCATCTAAATCATCGTCCTGTATATTAGACCCCATTCCCACAAAATTACTAAAAGAGGTATTTCATGTAGTGTCCGACACGGTACTAAATATCTTTAACTCATCGCTAGAATTAGGATACGTTCCAACAACTTTCAAACTAGCAGTTATTAGACCGCTCATTAAAAAACCAAACCTTGACCAGGGAGATCTTAATAACTTTAGACCAATCTCAAATCTACCTTTTCTTTCTAAAATATTAGAAAAAGTAGTGGCAAGCCAGCTACGCACATTCATAGCGAATAATAATACATATGAAAAGTTCCAATCAGGATTCAGGCCCCACCATAGCACAGAAACAGCGCTGCTTAGAGTTACAAATGACCTCCTATTAACATCCGATCGTGGTGAAATCTCAATCCTTATATTACTAGACCTTAGTGCAGCCTTTGACACAATAGATCACAGAATCCTACTCAATAGACTAGAAAACTATGTTGGCATCATTGGTCAGGCGTTAGCCTGGTTTAGATTGTATCTAACCAATCGATATCACTTTGTTTATGTAAATGAGGAAGAGTCCTATCACTCCCCCGTTAAATACAGCGTACCTCAGGGATCAGTTCTAGGCCCTATCCTATTCTCGTTATATGTTACCTCTAGGAGACATTATCAGGAAACATAACATAAGTTTTCACTGCTATGCGGATGATACCCAGCTTTACATCTCGTCACATCCTAGCGAAACCCACCAGTTTGCTAAGCTAACAGACTGCATTAGTGATATTAGGGACTGGATGGCACATAACTTTCTTATGCTAATCCAATAAGACAGAGATACTTATTATTGAACCAAATCGCTCCAAACATAATATGTCAGATAACAAGTTGTCCATAGATGGCTGCACGGTGGTGCCATCTTCCACGGTTAAGAATTTAGGCGTAATGTTTGACAGCAATCTATCTTTCGATAGTCATATCTCCAACGTCTGCCGCACAGCATTCTTCCATCTTAGAAATATCTCAAAAATACGCCATATGCTGTCTGCATCAGATGCAGAAAAGCTTATCCATGCTTTTATGACCTCTAGAATAGACTATTGTAACTAGTTACTCGGGGGATGCCATGCAAATCAGGTAAACAATCTACAGCTGGTTCAAAACGCCGCCGCAAGAGTGCTTACTCGATCTAAAAAGTATGACCACATTAGTCCAATTCTGGCATCTTTACACTGGCTACCAGTTAAATATCGCATACAATTTAAAATATTACTAATCACCTACAAAGCCTTAAATGGCCTAGCGCCCTCGTATATTAAAGAACTACTATCAGAATACAATCCACCACGTAAACTGCGATCACAAAATTCGGGTTACTTAATTATCCCTAGAATATAAAAAGTGTCTAAAGGTGGTAGATCCTTTTCCTACTTAGCCCCTAAGCTCTAGAATGATTTACCAAATAATGTTCGAGTATCAGACACAGTCGAACAATTTAAATCTAAACTTAAGACATTCTTCTTTAACAAAGCATTCACATAGAATGTCCAGTAAATGTACTTTTCCCGCAGTAGTTATTTTGTCTAGAACAAAGCACTCACATACCTCATATGGGTAATTTACTCTTGCCGCAATAGTTAGCCTGTCTGGAACCGAGCTGAATTAAACCACTATAATGTATGACACTTGCATTACATGCGAACGGCCCCTACGCTAATAGAATTCTGTTTTTGTCGCCCTGTCTCGTCCTCGACCCTGAGGACAATGAGACAAACAGACCCAGTTCCTGTTGCTGTGAAGGTCATCGCACCACTGATCTACTGGCTGTCCTTCAACGTGACGCCCAACCGATGCGCGACCAACGGCCACCGGCTGAACCAGTTTAATCCGCTTACACGCTTCCTATCCCTACCGTGTCTATATATTATAAATATAAATATTAATTTCTCCCTAGGGTTTTTTGTCCTTCTAGGAGTTTTTTCCACCGGGTTTTCTCCTAGGGGGTTTTTTAGTCCCAGGGAGAGTCAGCCAACTTTGGCTTAACTTAGCACTTTACTGTATACGTTACATTATTAATATGCTCGCTTACACGGTTTTTATCCTTAGCCGCTATATTCTACTTCTTATACTATGTATTGATTTTCAATGTTCTCCTCTACATCTACTCATGTAAAGCTGCTTTGCAACAATTAACAATTGTGAAAAGCGCTATATAAATAAAATTGAATTGAATTCTCTATCGTAAATGCTGCAGTCAGTGCATGCGTGTAATTTCGCGGTCTCTTGATTACTTTTGAATTTCGGCGCGCTTACTAGAGATAGGCCATGCTGCGTTCCCAGACAACTCGAATTTAGAATATTTTACAAATCAAACTCGGAAATAACTTTTGAATAAAGTAACATGAATTAATGTATTAACATTAGAACATTAAAGTGTTTAGGAAAATTTAAAAAAGCGCCGTTTCAGACATCATTTCCGGGTTGAGGTGGGACATATCCTAAATCCGAGTTGACGTAAATTCGTGGACTAGAATGCAGATAGTTTTTTGTCGAATCTAAAAACTTAATTTAATAATCAGCAACTAACACTGATATCAAATCACTCCTGCCATATAACGTATTGTACCACAATAGCATTTATTTGAACCCTGAACAATATGATGAAATAAGTAATTTGATATATAAATTACATATCTATAAATTATATAATTCTGTTGGAACAATCCAGTTTGCATCACATAAAAATGACATTTAAATACATTGTTGCACAAACTCCATTAAAACTTTAAACCCTGCAGTTACATACATCCAGAGTTGGGCAAAGATACATTACAGTGTTTTTTAAAATAAAATACCAAATACTTTACTTTTAAGTGTATCAAAATAAACTACTTTTTGTATTTTGAAAATACTAAAAAACACTTTTACAAGGAAGCATGAACTTTCTTCGCAAACCTTCCATTAATCTATTGCTTTACCATTACATTGACTCTGAGTCATGCAAAAATATGACATGCACAGTAATGAGGGCCTACTTTGCATTACCAACACTGTCATTAAACAAGTTATTCATTAGACGACCACTGATGGCACCTGTATTCATAGCAACTAGTTTCTAACTAATTAATCATTTGATGGTTATCTAATAATATATTGTGTTTCAGGCAGTTTGCAACCCAAAATATCATGATCCTACTAACAGCTACTTTAACAAGGGGGACAATACTCAGCAATTAGTTATTTATTTATAAATTTGTTGGACTCCTTTTTAGCAGTTAAACAAACATTCTATAATTTCAACAATTCAATATGTTTAGATGTATTTTAAATGTAGCCAGAAATGTAATCTGAATTTAATTGCATTTGTATGATGTTACGGTACTTTAAAAATACAAAACACTAACGTATTTTGATACAAAATACAAAGGCATTTTAATCAACCCTATCAAATACAAATAAAAATAATATTTTGTATTTGAAATACATGTATCAAAAATACTGCCCATTCATGAGTACATCTATGTATTATGTGTTTGTGTTATCTGCATGAGTGCATGTGTGTACTTGTGGGATTTTTATGTTGTTTTATTAATCAGTATGTCATGTTATAATTCATATGTGCCATTATGCTTTCTGTGCTGAGATATGTGAGAGACTGTCTGTGTGAGTGGAAAGGCTGTTTCAGTTGGGGGTAGAAACAAAGCCCTGAAGAGAAAACACACAGAACAGATGGTTTCAATAAGCAAGTTGCTTGCTTTATAACTATGTTACATTTAGAGAAAGTGAAAATTAGTATGTTTAACCAATGAATGCATTTAACCAATTTATGAACAATGGAGTATTGTTGTGTTGTTGAATAATTATGTTTTACATATTTACTGCCTACATTTCATGATGATTGCCAGAAGTGTTAAAGTTACAAAGATGTCCAAATAAGGACATAATGCCTTAGGGAACAGAATGACCTGTGTATGTCTCTCTGTCTGTGTGTGTGTGATATGCAACCCCCACAGGTATGTGGTGATGGAATCTGATAAGGAGAATAGCCAGCTGGGGGAGGAGAATTCTGAAGAAAGAACGGCGATAAATACTCATGTTTTTGTTCTGAGCTGGGAGTTTGTCGAATCCTGCTGTAGGACTTGAGACACTCCAGCATGCTGTAACTTTTTCATATCTGATCAATAAATATTCAATTTAGATATTTGTGTCTTTCTCCATTGATGAACATGCTTTGGACGCCTTAAAGTCCAACAATTGGTGACTCCCAACGTTGTTGGAGGGAAAAGGAGATTAAGAGAAGTTTCGAATTGCCTAAGATCGAGTAAGGGAGGGCTCCATTTCAACACAAAAGACCGGTCTTCTAAAACAAAGGTAAGCAGAAACCTGTTTTATCAAATTCTGCTATTGGACATATACCAAATTAATTGTGTTGATAAGGAGATCCAAATTGAAAGTAATAATTGAATACAAGATCAGATTGAAAAACTTAAAAGAATAAGAGATGTAAGATTGGGTTAGAGGCCCTTTAATGTACTAGACATTATAAAGTAATAAGTTTGGGTTTGAGGCCCTCGGGTTTGAGTCCCGTAAAGGTAAATTGTGGTTGGAGTCCATTAATGTATTAGACATTATAAAGTACCAAGTGGGTTAAAGTCCCTCGGATGCAAGTTCCGTAAATTCTGATTTTAATCCGGATATTTTTTAATCGCTTTCGAATTTCGCTAAAAAGACAGGTCAGTAGTCGCGCGGGTGAAACCCCTGAAAACTACTGGTGTATATATTCTTTTGCTAGATAAGAGTGACGTTTTGTGCTTTTTTGAAATTCTGAATGCTTGTAAATTGTGTGAAAATGGCTAAATTTCAGAAAGAATGTGATGAGTATGAGTGTCCACCAGTGTATGTGTAATGGCAAAAGATTGTGAGGCTTAGGATGGTCCGAACAAATCCAAATGCTTTTGTATATAAAGAAAAGACAAAAAGAGGTTGCATTAGCGTGGAACACGTTGAGAGAAGAAAACTGTTGGGAGGCAGAGGAGAAAAAGAGAGTTCCTCTCACGCCTATTCTTTTTGCCATGGAACATAGACTGGTAAACAAAATTAAGATTGTAAAAGCAGAAGGAAAAAGTGGTTTGGCAAAGGGCCAAATGTGACAAGCTTAGAGAAAGAGTAGAGAATTTGGACGAGATTAGCTCTGGTTGCTGCTGCCATGCAGGCTATTAAATCAAAGAAAAAAGGGGAAGTTGACAGTGGTGCAGCTGCAAAGCAAAAGGAAGTTAAACAAGGAAACAGTCAGCCAGACTCAAGTGTGACACCTACGGCTCCTCCTCCAGTTCCACCCCCAGTGAAATCGATCTACCCCTACTTGCACACACCTCCTCCTTATGAGGAAGCCAAAGCCCCAATGCAACAGCCTGTTTTTCAAATCAATAGCGGTGAATTGAATGCAGATGTAGATTTTATTTGTGTGAAAATGTAGTGTGTCTGTGATATGAGTCTGTTAAAACCATAAATGGAATTAAGCAAAACCTAGCAGAAAGACAGAAGCGAAGCTTTGAAAGAAAAAACAACAAATTAGAGAAAAAGAGTAGAAACCAAGTTATTAAAGGTGGAAATAAAGATGAAAAATAAAAAAGGACAGAAAAATTATTAAAAGGTGAATGACATAGATAAATTATACAAAGATAAATTATTACAAAATGAAGAGGAGTCTTCATCTGATGATGGAAGGTGGTCACAAAATAAATTTTATTTTAAATCAAAAGGCAATATTTTGCATGGGTCAAGCTGAAACCTTGTGGGCTGATCATTCCCATCCTTTGACATTCAAGAAAGTGAATAAAAGCTGGTGATGAAAAGACAATGGCAAAAACTGTGTGTGACATCAAAGTGTTGGAGTTGCAAAGAGAGAAGTAACTCATAAACTGGACTGTGGACACATCCTATATGAATGGGACTATATGAAGCAGTGAAGGGGGCACTGCACAATGTTCAGAAAAAAGACAATAATGTTCTTGGAGGCAAGAGAAACTGGACAATACTTCAATGGACACTGAACTTTTTCATCTTCATACGAGCCTTTGAGTGAAAAAGGGGAAAGAGTAAACAGCTGTTCAATGTTTAGTAAAGACCTTGTTACTATAGGGACACAGACAATCTTTATGAGAAAATCAGCTAGACAAATTTAAAGGCTGATCAAGAACTTTGTTGTTAGGTGTGACTACCTGTTCTGAAATCAAATCAGACTCCTATTAATCTGACAGGAAGAAATGCATAATTGAATTTGGTATCTACAGAGGAAGTTAGAACTCCAATGATGGTATTAAGCTAAAAAGCAAATATAAATGGCATAGAACAGCTATGGCAGAAAGGAAATTAAAATAGAAAAAAAAATAAAAAAAGAGAACACCATAGAACACTATAAAAGGTAAACAAGAAAAGCTGTGACAATAGAAAAATAACTGATTATTGTAACAAACTTTGTATTTAAGGAAATTGCCAGCCCAGACATCATATATGTGCATGAAGGTGTTCACATGGCAGATCTAATCACTGAGGGTGAGCCACATGACTGCATACCATTGACTGAAAAAACAAACAAATTGAGAGATGGTTTGTTCCGGTACCACTGACAACTCCCCCACCGGTAATCACACTGTTTACAGATGGTTGTTGTTTCAGAGCAGCAGATGGCACATTGAAGGCAGGTTTTGCAGTGGTTGAACAGGTTGAGGGTGATTTTGTGACTAGAGTGACTGGTAAATTGGAGGGTAAGCAGTCAGCACAGAGAGCTGAAATGATAGCTGTGATTAAAGCCTTGCACTACGCTGGTGAAGAGAGGGTGACCATTTTTAGTGATTCTGCATATGTCATTGGTGCAGTATATATGGAACTGCCATATGGCAGAGATGTGGATTTGTTACAACAACAGGCCGGCCTATAACACATGCTAGCGAAGCCTGACACATACTACAGGCTGGGAAGGTACCTAATGAGCTCGTGGGAATTTTCTTGACTCAAAGTTGTCCTGAGGGCAGAAATGTTTGTGATTGGTTTAATCTGACAACCAATCGTGAGAGAGGAGCGAACTGCAGAGGCGGGGCCACCATTTCCAAGCTCAACCGTCAAAGTCCCGCGGCCGGGGGATGCAAGAGGACGAGCGTTTCAAAGTAAGTTTGTAAAAACAAAAACGTAATATTCTCGAAAATGGAGCTTTTTATAAAAAATAAATAAATGAATATTTAGGGCGTTGTAGTCTAATTTATAAATTTGGCTTTTCTTCATGACTGTTTAGTCTCATCTGGTCCCAGGGCAGAGACTTTTTCCCACAATTTTGTCCTAGAGCATGGTGAATCAATCCTGACATATCGTTAGTAATTATCTTAAGACAAATAGTCTGACTAACTAAACTGAAGAAATACCATTGCATAAAATAAGCTCACATCTATCTCGGAGGACCATCTCAAATTGAAATGGACAACGGAAATGATAATTGAAATATACGGAGACGAATCTCCGATGTTTTGGGGATTCCCCAGGGGAGCAAGAGCGGAGTACCGGGCGCACGTTACCCACAGCAGGGAAAGATACACGCGGTCGCGCCGTCGCGGTCTCCGCTGTCGCATCGATACTCTCGTGAGTAATAATGTTTTGATGGCGATTATTATTATTTGCTTCATTTTAAACACTGCAAGCTAGCGGGCGCACGTTACCCCCAGCAGGGAAAGATACACGCGGTTGCGCCGTCGCGGTCTCCGCTGTCGCATCGATACTCTCGTGAGTAACGTTAATAATGTTTTGATGGTGATTATTATTATTATTTGCTTCATTTTAAACACTGCAAGCTACTGCCGTTTTAGATTGAGTAACACTTATAATCTTCTAGTTGAATATGAGATGAAACTTGACAGTTTATTTGTTTCCATGGCAACATAGATTGTAAAGGAAAGTCAGCCAAGGGGTAGCCTACCAGTCTTACTTTTTTGGCTTACTGTAAATTAGACCAGTCTATAATGTTATGCAACTGACTTAAAAAGTAAATACCAGCGGCCGGTTGCATAAACATAGCCATAATGTTTAGACAGTGTCTTAAGTTCTACTATGACCTACTATCAGCTAGTCACCGGTTAATTACCGGTCTTAATTTTCGGTATCAATGTAGGCTTATCTACGTTTTTATGTAACTGATTTAAAAAAGCTATGAACCGTCTTGAAGAAAATAAATTGATGTCTAACTTGTAAGACTAGTCTTAGAGGTTTATGCAACCGGCCCCAGTCTTAAAGAAAAAAAATAGACGACTAACTTGCAAGACTAGTCTTAAATAGATTTATGCAACCGGTCTGGTCTCAGGGCAGGAGTCGTATTTTTCTCTTCTCAGGACAACGTAGTTGCACAAAATGGAGTAAGCTGTCTTCTCTGGTCTCAGGGCAGAAGTTGTCTAGGGGCAGGTGAATCCCATACCCTCCTGGTCTCATTGCAGATAGATATTTCTAGATTTGACTTTTCTTTATGACACTTTATCTGGTCCCAGGGCAGAGACCATTATTTTCCAGGTGAATCCCTCCTGGTCTCAGGCCAGAAGTCATATTTTGTATGTATTATTTAGTATATTAGTTGTAGGGCTGTCACGATATGATATTGTGATTATCGTATCCAAAATATAATTTTGTATTTACATTGTAAATGTGTGTGTACTGTGTATAATTATATGTATATGTGTGTATGTATAAATATATATATATATATATATATATATATATATATATATATATATATATATATATATAAATACACACACACACATGCTTGTGTATTTATATAAATAATATTTTAATCTATAAACATGAATACAAATATTTATACATTTATACATGTATATAGACGGTTTCAGCGGTAACAACATAAACAAGCCGCTGTCGCGGTCCGCACGTAACTTCCGGTAAACTCCGCTAATAATAAATAACAACAAATTCTTTAAACATAGTTTATTTATATAACAAGCAAACAAAACAACACATAGATTACCTAGGAAACCAAAACATTTGTTATTTTCGACGAGGCATTTGTTCAAAAGATCAGTTTAGCAACTAGTCAGACCATTAAAAAAACGAAACCGGAAGTAAGGTTCGGATCCAGACGTGTATCACGTGCGTCCGATGAAACCATCTATACATGCAAATATTTCTTAAGGGAATAGTCTACTCATTTTCAATATTAAACTATTTTATTACCTTAACTAAGAAGAGTTGGTATCCCTCTATCATCTTACTGCGTGCACGTAAGCGCTGGAGCGCGCTGCGACACTTCGATAGCATTTAGCTAAGCCCCATTCATTCAATGGTATCAAACAGAGATAAAGTTAGAAGTGACCAAACACATCAACGTTTTTCTTATTTAAGACGAGTAGTTATACGAGCAAGTTTGGTGGTACAAAATAAAACGTAGCACTTTCTAAGCGGATTTAAAAGAGGAACTACATTGTATGGCGTAATAGTACTTATGGGAGTACTTCGACTCGCCTGAAAAGTCGAGATGGTCCTCACTGCGGAACACAACATCCAGGGGGCGGGGTTGGATCTAGATCCAACTCCTCCCACTTTATATACTTTGTTCCGCCAAATGAACCAGTATATTTGCGTTGTTGCAGCCCGCAATTAGTTGCAACCTGTGGTCGCCAACGTTTGCTCTTATCAATTTAAGTGTACGTTTGATTAATAATATAGTTGAGAAAGATTCATAATTTAGAAAGTATCACAGTTAGGTGTAAGGAGAGGTACGGACACGTTCCCGACAGTTTGATATCACTTAAGGGATTTATTTGTACATTATCCCACTTATAACACAGCTATTCCTATACGAGAAAATATAAAAACAAATGTATTTGATATCTTTTATTAGCAAATAAAAAAAAGGAAACCATCTACGAGGGAAACCTGTTTCCTAATGGCTGTAAGCAAAGACGCTGTAAGTTCAAAGTCCATACAAGATAAACATTCAATTTATTAATTTCTAAATAACATGCCATAGCCTATATATTTCAATAATTATGCATATTTGTACTGTATCCATTAATAAGTATTAAACTGCATGTGGTAAGATTACTCATAGTAGGCTTACCCGAAATGTTTTACTCCAAAACATTATAGCAAAAAACGTACATTTCACCCTAAAGGCACTACTTTTATTGTAGTCATAAGTAAAGTTTGTTTTTATGTCAAAATAATAACTTAATTTAGTTACGACTTAATGCGGAACTGGTAACGCAGCAACACGTGTATGACGTGTCTTGTGGTAAAACTGCCGACCAATGGGATCTCTGGATCGGGATCCAGCTCCGCCCCTGGATCTAAATCCAACCCCGCCCCCTGGATGTCGCGTTCTGCAGTGAGGCGCTACTGGAAAAGTCTGCTCCCCTTCTCCCTCTCATAATGGGAGAGGGAGGGTGTTACTGCGCAGAGTCGAAGTACTCCCATAAGTGCTATTACGCCATACAATATAGTTCCTCTTTTAAATCCGCTTAGAAAAGCGCTACGTTTTATTTTGTATCACCAAACTTGCTCGTATAACTACTCGTCTTAAATAGGAAAAACATTGATGTGTTTGGTCACTTCTAACTTTATCTCTGTTTGATACCATTGAATGAATGGGGCTTAGCTAAATGCTATCGAAGTGTCGCAGCGCGCTCCAGCGCTTACGTACACGCAGTAAGATGACAGAGGGATGTATCAACATTTCTTAGTTAAGGTAATAACATAGTTTAATATTGAAATGAGTAGACTATTCCTTTAAATATATACACCTTTTGTATATTCACCTGCTAATTACATGTGTGTCAAGCCAATCAAGCTATAATCAGGTAAGCTAGAAAGCTTGTTTAAGTCCATTGCAATAAGCTTTACTGTACTCTTATATAAAAAAAACTATTTAGGGAATTGTAGTCTAATTTATAAATTTGACTTTTCTTAATGACTGTTAGTCTCATCTGGTCCCAGGTGTTGGACTTTAAGGCGTCCATTTGCATGTTCATAATTTAGAGGAAAGGCACAAGATACGAATATCTAAGTTCAAATATTTATTGATCAGATATGAAAAAGTTTAACAGCGCTGGGTCCTCTCAAGTAGCGAACAACCAGCTCAGGAAGTAACATGCTTATTTATAAAATATGTGACGTCGATCTTTCTTCAGAAAATCTCCACCCACAAAGGCCGTTCCCCTCGTCCATCTGACTCCATCACCACACCCAATTTTAGCCTGTAGGCAAAGATGGACACACATAGACAAAGAAAAACAAACTGTTCTCCTCTCATCCCTGGGAGCCCTGCAGTTCCTCTCCAGTACTCCTCCACTTTGAATAGCATGTTATAATGCTTTCTTAAAAACAAATCATTAATAAAACATTCATTTATAAAAAACATAAGCTGTAAGATGAAAGTGATTATTATGTAAAACATATTTCAATATCATTACATCATTTCATTATTTGTAAAATTGGTTATATGAATAAGGCACACATTAACTTCTTTAGATAGATAAACACATATTAAATCTTTTACTGCAATACTACTTCTAAGCAAACACTTTAATCATTATTAAAACCATCTGTTAGGAAAGAAAACACACACACACATACACACACACACACACACACATACATACATACAGGAGATTCTGTTCTTCAAGGTTGAGCTGCCCTGCCCCCATTAAGTTATTCTATATGCAACCTTCATTTCATTGGTTAATACAAATTTATCAAAGACAACATCTTATATTTATTACATCAATTATTCAATGATTAATACTGATTAAGTAAGAAATACATTGCATATTTTATCCTGTGAACATTAAGGCATTAGTTAATGACATAGTCGCCTGTTTGCTTTCCCCCTCAGGCCTCTCTCTTATCTTGATCAATGCCAGGCGTAAATTCCTAAATTCCTCCTTGCAGCACACACACAAAAACTGGTAACTCTCCACTCTCAAACATAAACACCTCATTTCTTCATAATAGCTCAGTGCATATATGAAACACACAATGTTTATAGAATAAAATGATCAATTAAAGAAATATAAAAATGGAACAAAATCAATTTCCACAGTCCTTATTTGGACATCTTTGTAACTTTAACACTTTTAGCAATTAGCAAGATTAATAAAACAACATAAAAATCCCACAATTCCCTCTCTTGACCTCTGAAAGAGGTCACACATTTTCTTCTTCCTCCTCATCCAGGTTCTGTAGGCCTAATAGCGGCATGCTGTATTTGGGTGGATTTTCTTTTTTCTCTATTGCAGACACTATCAGTCTGTTACACAGGGATCTCCATTGTTTATGCCAAATATTATGGTGACTATAATTGCAGTTATAACTCCTACGGCCCACAGAACCTTCCAATTTGCATATAGCTTCATCTCTGTGGAAAAAATACACTTATGCCTATTGGCTAATACTCAAATAACTACCCAGTCTCACAAAGTTTCGTGATATAGTCACGTATTTTTTTGATTCTTTTTTCGTGCTATTATCACGAAATTTCGTGTTTTTTCGTGATCGTATAACGAATTCCTGTTTTCGTGTGATTATCACGTATTGGTTACTCAACTGCTTTTTCCTATTTTTAAACCATTGTCGCTTCGGTTTAGGGTTAGATTTGGTGCTTGCATTAGAATGTCACTTTATATATTGGTTTATACTATTTTTTCTAATTTATTTTTTTATATGTCGCCTGACGTTGGGGTTAGAGTTGGGTTTGGTTAGGGATGTCATTTTATGTAAATCTAACCCTAAACCGAAGCGACAATGGTAAGAAAATAGGACAAAACAGTTGAGTAACCAATACGTGATAATCACACGAAAACAGGAATTCGTTATACGATCACGAAAAAACACAAAATTTCGTGATAATAGCACGAAAAAAGAATCAAAAAAATACGTGACTATATAACGAAATTTCGTGAGACTGGGCTGCAAATAACAATCGTAAATTCAAAAAGGAAAAGAAAAATTAAATATGAAATTAATACTTTAGAATTGTATAAGAAACTTAAGAAATTCAAAGATCAAAATTCAAAGGTCAATCTGGTATGTAGTTACCCAGGTTATAATGAATATATGGTAATTGTGATATTCAGGTCTCTAAACACTTCTGTCAGGATTTCCAGCACTTTGTGGAAATCCAATTTATCCAGGCCACACCCCAGCCGGGGAGTGCATACACTTGTTATGTTTTCTTTCTCACACCACTCTCTCATACATCTGAGGCTGTAGGTAAAATTCTCATATGTTGGTAAATCAGTACAATTTTGTTTTATTATTAAATGAAAAATCAATCTGCCGTCGTCCTCATGGGTAACTGCACATTCACCTGTGTGTTTGTTCTGTCTTACAACCTTTTGTGTACCGTACTTCGCTTTGAACTGTACGGCTATACAGTACCTGCTCCGTAGGCACAATCTGTGCTCACACAGTGTGCTAGGGGTTCTGTTACTGGGCTGGAAAAAATGTCACCTTTTTTATGCACAATTTTACAGAGTGTTTGTTGACGTTGTTGTTGGTGTTGTGTGAGTGTTACCACTAATGTGTTACCACTTCCTGTTTGTCCTCTCTGTATTCCAGCTGATTCACTTTCACTTTCAACACTCTCCCTCTCTTGGACCTGAGTCCTCAGGTCCACACCTGTGTCTGTTAGAAACCCAATCATCATTTTTAACAGCTGGGTCGTTCTCACAATTTCGTTGTGTGGTAGCCTGGCAGGAAAAATTTTCAATCATAGCAGTTAGTTTGTAGAAATAAACAGCATTAGTTAGTGGCAGGATTGGATCCTACACCACGTCATGCCTTGGACCTGGAAACTGTCGACCTGTAAGCAATTCAAAGGGTGTGAAACCAGAAATCCTGTTAACAGAAAAGTGAATAGACATTAATGCAATTGGTAATGCGTCAAGCCATGTTATTTTTGTCTGTGCACATAGTTTGTCAAGTCAAGTTTTAATGTCAAAGTCAGGTTCATTATTTCATCTTTGCTCTAACATTGGGGTGATAAGCAGCCCCGAAACTATATGTCAATTCCAGTACGTGTTTGTCAATTTTGTCAGATCTAACTTTGTCTTTGGAAACCATGGTTGGGGATATAAGTGGTTTATTAGGCAGTTGACAACAGCCACGTCATTAGGTACCTTCACAGCCTGTAGTATGTGTCAGGCTTTGCTAGCATTTACTATAGGCCGGCCTTTCCTGGTTTCAAACCCACCTATCTGCCATATGGCAGTTCCATATATACTGCACCAATCACATATGCAGATTCACTATAAACAATCACCCTCTCTTCACCAGTGTAGTGCAAGGCTTTGATAACAGCTGTCATTTGAGCTCTCTGTGCTGACCGTTTACCTTTCAATCTACCACTCAGTCGTGTTACAAAATCACCCACAACTTGCTCAACCACAGCAAAGCCTGCCTTCAATGTGTCATCTGCTGCTCTGAAACAACAACCATCTGTAAACATTGTGATTAACGGTGGGGTAGTTGTCAGTGGTACCGCGAACAAACCATCTCTCAATCTATTTGCTTTTCCAGTCAATGGTATACAATCCTGCGGCTCACCCTCAGTGATTAGATCTGCCATGTGAACACCTTCATGCACATATATGATGTCTGGGCTGGCGATTTCCTTAAATACAAAGTTTGTTACAATAATCAGTTATTTTTCTATTGTCACAGCTTTTCTTGTTTACCTTTTATAGTGTTCTATGGTGTTCTTTTTTCTTTTTCAATTTATTTCTTATATCTATTTTAATTTCCTTTCTGCCATAGCTGTTCTATGCCATATATATTTGCTTTTTAGCCTAATACCATCAGTGTAATTCTGACTTCCTCTGTAGATACCAAATTCAATTATGCATTTCTTCCTGTCAGATTAATAGGAGTCTGATTTGATTTCAGAACAGGTAGTCACACCTAACAACAAAGTTCTTGATCAGCCTTTAAATGTGTCTAGCTGATTTTCTCATAAAGATTGTCTGTGTCCCTATAGTAACAAGGTCTTTACTAAACATTGAACGGCTGTTTACTCTTTCCCCTTTTTCATTCAAAGGCCCGTATGAAGATAAAAAAGTTCAGTGTCCAGTGAAATATTGTCCAGTTTCTCTTGCCTCCAAGAACAGTATTGTCTTTGTGAGTCTTTCTGGATTCCACTCAGTCTTTTTGGTGTTTCATCCTTGTAAATGTCTCTGACCATATGCAGTGCCCCCTTCACTGCTTGAGTTCAAGTATAGTCCCATTCAAATAGAATGTGTTCTCAGTCCAGTTTATGAGTTACTCCTCTCTTTGCAACTCCAGCACTTTGATATCACACACAGTTTTTCATTGTCTGTTTCTTGCCAGCTTTTTAGTCACTTTCTTGAATGTCAAAGGATGAGAGCTTTCAGCCTTTCAAGGTTTAACTTAACCCATTGCAAAATATTGCCTTTCAATTTAAAATAAAATTTATCTTGTGACCACCTTCCATCATCAGATGAAGACTCCTCTTCATTTTGTTAAATCTTTTTGTCCTTTATACAATTTATCTGTGTCATTCACCTTTTAACAATTTTTCTGTCCTTTTTCAATTGTTCATCTTCATTTCCACATTTAATAACTTGGTCTCTACTCTTTTCTGTAATTTGTTGTTTTTCTTTCAAAGCTTCGCCTCTGTCTTTCTGCTAGATTTTGCTTAATCCCATTTATGGTTTTAACAGACTCAATATATCACAGACACACTACATTTTCACACAAATAAAATCTACATCTACATTCAATTCACCGCTATTGATTTGAAAAACAGGCTGTTTCATTGGGGCTTTGGCTTTCTCATAAGGAGTAGGTGTGTGCAAGGAGGGGTAGATCGATTTCACTGGGGTTGGAGCTGGAGGAGGAGCCGTAGGTGTCACACTTTAGTCTGGCTGACTGTTTCCTTGTTTAACTTCCTGTTGCTTTGCAGCTGCACCACTGTAAACTTCCCCTTTTCTATTTGATTCAATAGCCTGCATGGCAGCAGCAACCAGAGCCAATCTTGTCCAAATTCTCAACTCTTTCTCTTAGTCTTTTACAGTTGGTCCCTCTCCAAACTATTAACATTTTTCCCATGGCACATACACCGGTGAACACACATATTCATCACACTCTTTCTGAAATTCAACCATTCTTTATACAACTGTAAATACAATTCCTCTATATATATACAATGTCAAAATGAAATATACCCAAATACAACTGCAGAATCAAGTGCACAATGGAATTTCCTGGGCCTGTAACCCAAAGGTTTCCACACCCTTAATTTAATACTGTACTCAATTAGATAATTTCTAGGCCTTTCACCTAAAGGTCTCCCAACCCTTAAATTTAATACTGTACTCAATTAGATAATTTCTAGGACTTCCACCTAAAGGTTTCTCAACCCATAAATTTAATACTGTACTCAATTAGATTATTCCTAGGACTTCCACCTAAAGGTTTCTCAACCCATAAATTTAATACTGTACTCAATTAGATTATTCCTAGGACTTCCACCTAAAGGTTTCTCAACCCATAAATTTAATACTGTATTCAATTAGATGATTTCTAGGCCTTCCACCTAAAGGTTTCCCAACCCCCTACGGGCTTCAACCCGAGTTGGTATTTTATAACGCCTAATGCGTTAAAGGAATCCTCAACCTTTTATTTAACAAAAAAATTCAAAAATTTCAAAAAGTTTTTCACTCTGATCAATTCTTATTGTTTAAATAATTAATTTCAGTTCGGAGCTCCTTATCAACACAATTAATTTGGTATATGTCCAATAGCAGAATTTGATATAACAGGTTTCTGCTTACCTTTATTTTAGAAGACCGGTCTTTTGTGTTGAAATGGAGCCCTCCCTTACTCTGGTTTCTTCAATGTGAAACCCTCCTTCCTCTCACTCTCTCCTTTCCCTCCACAAAACGTCGGCGGTCACCAATTGTTGGACTTTAAGGCGTCCATTTGCATGTTCATAATTTAGAGGAAAGGCACAAGATACGAATATCTAAGTTCAAATATTTATTGATCAGATATGAAAAAGTTTAACAGCGCTGGGTCCTCTCAAGTAGCGAACAACCAGCTCAGGAAGTAACATGCTTATTTATAAAATATGTGACGTCGATCTTTCTTCAGAAAATCTCCACCCACAAAGGCCGTTCCCCTCGTCCATCTGACTCCATCACCACACCCAATTTTAGCCTGTAGGCAAAGATGGACACACATAGACAAAGAAAAACAAAGTGTTCTCCTCTCATCCCTGGGAGCCCTGCAGTTCCTCTCCAGTACTCCTCCACTTTGAATAGCATGTTATAATGCTTTCTTAAAAACAAATCATTAATAAAACATTCATTTATAAAAAACATAAGCTGTAAGATGAAAGTGATTATTATGTAAAACATATTTCAATATCATGACATCATTTCATTATTTGTAAAATTGGTTATATGAATAAGGCACACATTAACTTCTTTAGATAGATAAACACATATTAAATCTTTTACTGCAATACTACTTCTAAGCAAACACTTTAATCATTATTAAAACCATCTGTTAGGAAAGAAAACACACACACACACACACACACACACACACACATACACACACACACACACACACATACATACATACAGGAGATTCTGTTCTTCAAGGTTGAGCTGCCCTGCCCCCATTAAGTTATTCTATATGCAACCTTCATTTCATTGGTTAATACAAATTTATCAAAGACAACATCTTATATTTATTACATCAATTATTCAATGATTAATACTGATTAAGTAAGAAATACATTGCATATTTTATCCTGTGAACATTAAGGCATTAGTTAATGACATAGTCGCCTGTTTGCTTTCCCCCTCAGGCCTCTCTCTTATCTTGATCAATGCCAGGCGTAAATTCCTAAATTCCTCCTTGCAGCACACACACAAAAACTGGTAACTCTCCACTCTCAAACATAAACACCTCATTTCTTCATAATAGCTCAGTGCATATATGAAACACACAATGTTTATAGAATAAAATGATCAATTAAAGAAATATAAAAATGGAACAAAATCAATTTCCACAGTCCTTATTTGGACATCTTTGTAACTTTAACACTTTTAGCAATTAGCAAGATTAATAAAACAACATAAAAATCCCACACAGGGCAGAGACAATTTCCACAATTTCCACAATCCCAGGGCAGGTGAATCCCTCCTGGTCTCAGGGCAGACAGATAATTCTAGATTTTGGCTTTTCCTCATGACTGTTTAATCTTATCTGGTCCCAGGGCAGGTAAGTCCCTCCTGGTCTCAGGGCAGAAGTCGTATTTTTCTCTTCTCAGTGCAACATAGTTGGACAAAAGGGAGTCAGGTGTCTTCTCTGGTCTCAGGGCAGAAGTTGTCCCAGGGCACGTGAATTCCTCCTGGTCTCAGGGCAGAAGTTGTCCCAGGGCAGGTGAATTCTTCCTGGTCTCAGGGCAGACAGATATTTCTACATTTTTACTTTTCTTTATGACTGTTTAGTATTATCTGGTCTTAGGGCAGAGACCATTATTTTCCACATTGTCACAGGGCAGGTGAATCCCTCCTGGTCTCAGGGCAGACAGATATTTCTACATTTTTACTTTTCTTTATGACTGTTTAGTATTATCTGGTCTTAGGGCAGAGACCATTATTTTCCACATTGTCCCAGGGCAGGTGAATCCCTCCTGGTCTCAGGGCAGACAGATATTTCTAGATTTTGTCTTTTCCTCATGACTGTTTAATCTTATCTGGTCCCAGGGCAGGTAAGTCCCTCCTGGTCTCACGGCAGAAGTCGTATTTTTCTCTTCTCAGGGCAACATAGTTGGACAAAAGGGAGTCAGCTGTCTTCTCTAGTCTCAGGGCAGAAGTTGTCCCAGGGCAGGTGAATTCCTCCTGGTCTCAGGGCAGACAGATATTTCTAGATTTTGTCTTTTCCTCATGACTGTTTACTCTTATTTGGTCCCAGGGCAGCTAAGTTCCTCCTGGTCTCAGGGCAGAAGTCGTATTTTTCTCTTCTCAGGGCAACATAGTTGGACAAAAGGGAGTCAGCTGTCTTCTCTGGTCTCAGGGCAGAAGTTGTCCCAGGGCACGTGAATTCCTCCTGGTCTCAGGGCAGACAGATATTTCTAGATTTTGACTTTTCTTTATGACTGTTTAGTATTATCTGGTCCCAGTGCAGAGACCATTATTTTCCACATTGTCCCAGGGCAGGTGAGTCCCTCCTGGTCTCAGGGCAGACAGATATTTCTAGATTTTGTCTTTTCCTCATGACTGTTTAATCTTATCTGGTCCCAGGGCAGGTAAGTCCCTCCTGGTCTCAGGGCAGAAGTCGTATTTTTCTCTTCTCAGGGCAACATAGTTGGACAAAAGGGAGTCAGCTGTCTTCTCTGGTCTCAGGGCAGAAGTTGTCCCAGGGCAGGTGAATTCCTTCTGGTCTCAGGGCAGACAGATATTTCTAGATTTTGACTTTTCTTTATGACTGTTTAGTATTATCTGGTCCCAGTGCAGAGACCATTATTTTCCACATTGTCCCAGGGCAGGTAAATCCCTCCTGGTCTCAAGGCAGAAGTCAACTTAGTTGGACAAAAGGGAGTCAGCTGTCTTCTCTGGTCTCAGGGCAGAAGTCATATTTTTTATATATTATTTAGTATATTAGTAGTAGGGCTGTCACGAAATGATATTGCGATTATCGCATCCAAAATAAAAGTTTGTATTTACATAATAAATGTGTGTGTACTGTGTATAATTATTTTGTATATTTAAAAACACATACGTGCATTTATATATTTAAGAAAAAAATTTTATTTAGATATAATTATATATTAATCTATAAACAGTATATACATGCAAATCTTCTTAAATATATACAAGCATGTATACACAGTACACACAGGCTTATATGTAAATACAAACTTTTATTTGGGATGCAATAATTGCAATATAATTTCGTGACAGCCCTAATTAGTATTTTTATAATTTGCATTGCTGCCTGCAAGACGCTACTGAGGGCTCAATTTTCCATAAAGCGAAAAAGAAGTCAGGGGAGAGATAAATGCAGCCAAGACTTGTAAAATAGAAAAGCGCAAGATGAAAAGACATGTTTATTTTCTTATTATTATAATATAGACTATGTAAGTTAAATATTCAAAATATTTATCAGAACCGATCAGTTTGATGCTTAGCCTGTGTTTCTCCAAAAATCTATATGTTCAAGTATAGTGTCATTTCTAATTTCAGAATATGGCGACACATTGGGTGAATGGTGTTAAAAAACGGTTGAAGAAGCCATGTGACTCCAGGGTCCACCAAGAAGTTTTTATTATTAGGGGGGATGCCAGGGAGTTCATGGAGGGTTACATCAATGAAGTGCAGGAGAAGGAGCATTGCTACTTCAGACCACCAGTCTGCCCCCGGCAAGACTATTATTGCTATGGCTGTGACCGTGGGAATCATGCTGCAGGCAAAAGTAAGGGAGAAGCCACACAAACTCGGGCCAATTCTTGCAAGGCATACATCTCTTTCAAAGTCATCACAGATGCCGGAATATCAGGTGCCATAATCCAAAAGATGCTACAACACACTGGCCATGACAAGGCTAATTCTAAAGAGAAAAACCGCATCCATCCAGACCTGCATTCCCTCATCGAAATATGGCTTCAACACGGTTGTTCCACTTCTGAGATCTTAATAAAAAGCTATGATTGGGCTCAACAAAATGGGCATGTGGACAAAAAAGACCGCCGGTTTTACGTGACCCCTAATGACATTCGACTTTTAAAGAAAAAACTCAGAGGTGTGAGTGACAGTGATTCTGTCAGTGTGGACCATTTGGTTTCCATGGAACTCAGAGACAACATCTGTTTTTATCAGCCACTTCACAATGAAGAACCATTCATTTTAGTTGTACAAACACCATTTCAAAAACAACTTTTGCAAGAGAACCCCCATCCAATGGTTTTCATGGATGCTTCATACAAAGGCATAACAGCCTACGGGTATGCATTTTATGCACTGTTATTGATAAACAAAACTGGAAGAGGCGTGCCATTTGCCTATTTTATCCTGAGCAAGGAAACTACTGCAACCGTAAGCCTCTGCCTACAGAAGCTTCAATTGAGTAACCCAGGCTTCTATCCAAGGTCAGTCACATGTTAGCATCATTTTTGTTATGATGTATTTATTCTTTTCTTTGTCATTGGAACTACAAGAAATAGGCATGTTTGAATCTGAAAGTACTGCACTGAGCTACAGCTTTTGCATTTTGGATCTCACTAGTTTCGTAACATTCTATTCTAAATATCTTGATACAATGTTTACACTGTATACAATTCACTCTGTCTAATGAATGTTTTTGGGTGTAGTGCAACTTTTTCCTCTTTTTTTTATTTTCCTTTTTTCAATGTTACAGGTCAGTGATGATGGACCGTGACTTGAGAGTGCTTAATGCTATTAAAAGCGTTTTCCCAAAGGCAAAGCTTCTCCTTTGTTGGTTCCATGTGCTTCAGGTAAGTCGATGAATATACAACATCGCTATTATCTACGATGTTATGCAGTTGACATTGACAAACTAACAGGAAAGGTCAACTGAGCAGGTACAAGTACTATCTAAGGATCTTTGGCACAGTGTGCTGTTTTCAACAGTGTTCTTTAAACGTGTGTGTGTGTGTGTGTGTGTACCTGGTAATTATCACGTTGTGGGGACCAATTGTCCCCATAAAGATAGGAATACCAGTGTTTTTGTGACCTTGTGGGGACATTTTGATGTCCCCATGAGGAAACATGCTTATAAATCAAACAGAATGATGTTTATTGAGAGTGTGAAGTATCAGAAAGTTTTGTGTGATGGTTGGGGTTAGGGAATGGGGCAGGTAAGGGGAATAGAATATACAGTTTGTGTGGTATAAATTGCATTATGTCTATGGAATGTCCCCACAAAACATGGAAACCAGTGTGTGTGTGTGTGTGTGTGTGTGTGTGTGTCTGTGTGTGTGTGTAAACAAGTGTAATCTTTAACTGTAGTGTATATTTAAGGGCAATCAACTAGTGGTCTGTAATGTAACTGCAGGTGGTTGTGAAAAATACTTATAGTTCACAGTATGCCTATTTAAAATCCCGAATTTTACTTACATTGTAAATACCTGAGCTTTCTGGTGAAAATTTGGGATATATACAGTTACATTGCAGTACAATAACATAAACTCCCTTTTGGCCAAGCAATGGAGACTAACTCCTATGTGACAGGGTGAAATAATATAACCTAATGTGCATCTGAAGCAATTTATGCTGTGATAGGCTGTTAACCGGTGGCTTGTGAAGACAGATGGAGGTCACCTGACACCTGAACAAAGAAATGTGGTCATTCATGCAATGGCATCAATGAAAGCATGCCTGACGGTACTATATTTATATTTTTAACATTCATAACCCCAGTGCAACTAAGTGGTCCTGACCAATTTATGCATTCTGTAGTCTACATATTAGTGCGTTTACAATTATTTATGCTTTTTAATGTTTGTATATCTCAGATTAATTATGTTTTTCCCTAAGGAGGAAGAGTTTCTCAATGTATCTGCCAAGAAATGCAGTGAGATCGACAACTTTTTGGATAGTCCCCATGTAACAACTTATCTGAAGACAAATTGGTTTAATTATGCCGAGCTGTGGGTAAACTTTGGAAGAACGTTCTATCACTGTAGCAGTGAGACAAACAACAAGGCTGAAAGGTATTGTACTTACATTTGCCAATAATATTTCAAATAATTTATTTTCATATTGGGAGTCAGAGGATTTGCTTAAAACATCAAGGTGTTGCCCCAGCTAACAGAAAAAAGTTCTAAGAACGTTCCCTAAAAGTTCCCAAGGTTCCCAAAAACGTTCTGCCAACGGAAAAAGTGTCCAGATTTCTTGACGTTCTAAGAATGTTTTTGTGTTGTCTCAACGTTAGAGGAATGTTACATTTTACCATTTTTAAACGTTATGACAATGTCATGTTTTAATGTTCACACAATGTTTAAAACAACAACTGTTTTTTATATTGACAGGTTTGACTATTATGTAAATTATAGAGAAACATTGCATTTTATTATTTTATAAAACATTATTTCTGAATGTTTAGTAAATATATTGCTGTAGAAAACACAATTCACTTATTAGGCTTAGATGTTGATGTTTTGTTTAATTTTAAGTCATCATTATTGTGATTAGTGTTTGTTTTAGTTGGACTCTTGTCTTTTTGCTTGCTTGTTTTTTCCCTGATTGTGTTAACTTTGTGCTAATACACCAGTTATGAACATGTAAAGTTAATAGTGTAATTCTGTGGTTGTTGGTACATAATGGTAAAGATCATCACCTAATTAATTTACTGATCAAAAGTTTATTTTCTGTCAGTGATGTAAATGAGATCCAGCACTTTCACAGCAGTTTGTCATTAAGGAGTTTTAGAAATTTTGGACAAAAAAATATCTGCTGTATAATTGGGACACACAAACCTCAAGAATCAGAGTATGAATCTCAAACATGGTGACAAATAAAATTGTAAAAAATCATTATTTATCCATGCTGCAGTGCATGTTGGGAATCCTGAATGAGATTTGTAATTTGTTGATACCCATAAGTTGTTGATACCCATGATAAGTTTTTCATTTATTTGTCACCATGGTTGAGATTCATACTCTGATTCTTGATGTTTGTGCGTCCCAATTATACAGTGGATATTTTTTGTCCAAAGTTTCTAAAACTCCTTAATGACAAACTGCTGTGAAAGTGCTGGATCTCATTTACATTATTGACAGAAAATAAACTTTTGATCAGTAAATTAATTAGGTGATGATCTTTATCATTATGTACCAACAACCACAGCATTACACTATTAACTTTACATGTTCATAACAAATGTGGTGTATTAGCACAAAGTTAACACAACCAGGGAAAAAACTAGCAAGCAAAAAGTCAAGTGTCCAACTAAAACAAACACTAATCACAATAATGGTGACTTAAAATTAAACAAAACATCAACATCTAAGCCTAATAAGTGAATTGTGTTTTCTACAGCAATATATTTACTGAACATTCAGAAATAATGTTTTATAAAATAATAGAATGCAATGTTTCTCTATCATTTACATAACAGTCAAACAAGTCAGCATAATAAACAGTTGTTGTTTTAAACATTGTGTGAACATTAAAACATGACATTGTCACAAAAACGTTCTTAGAACGTCAAGAAAACTGGACACTTTTTCCGTTGGCAGAACGTTTTTGGGAACCTTGGGAACTTTCAGGGAACATTCTTAGAACTTTTTTCTGTTAGCTGGGATCATGTTGCTAAAATTATGCATGCAAATACAGTGCCAGTCTCTAGCTGTTCTCAAAATGGCATGGGCCTACTAAATACCACATACTGAACACTGACTTACTATGCCCTGAACGTTACGTCTTACCACAAGGTCGGCTCACCTCGTGGCCTGACTATTGGGAGGCAAAGTTTACCACAAGCTGAAAAACCCATATTCCCCAAATCAGCAGTTAATGCAGCTTTCAATTATGTCAATTATTTTCTCCCAATTTAATAGGAAGCCAATGGTATGGTGGGTGTCAGATTTGTAATGGGCTTTATGTCAAGCTGCACTACTTCCTGAACTTCAGCCTGCTCCTTTGTTTCCTGTCTATCATTATTGGACAAACTGATTAATCCAGGTGTGTCTGTTTAGTGTTGCTGTTACTACATAGGTCAGGCACACCTGGATTAATCAGTTTGTCCAATAATGACAGACAGGAAACAAAGGAGCAGGCTGAAGTTCAGGAAGTAGTGCAGCTTGACATAAAGTCTATTGTTCAAGCTTTTCATGGTTTTCATGCCTTTCTGTCTTAAAGATTCTTCCTTACATTGAAATACCAGTTTCTGCGAGGCCAGGCAAACCAAAGAGTCGACCAACTTCTGCTCTTGCTATGTGGAGATGTAGAAAAGTATTACAGGTTAGTAATGTCTCTAACAGGGAATGTGGATGTTGCCAAATGGCTATTTCAGCCTGTTATAGAATAAAATAAAATGAGACGCATAGCTACTTTTATGAAGTTTGCCACTCTCTCAGTCTTAACAGTGAATTTTTTTTTTTTTTATGGAGCTGTTGCATTAAAAAACAATCACCATGGCAATGACTACACAATGAAACTTTCATTTAGCTAAAATCTAAAGGCTACTATTTTACTGTAATTCCAAATTTGTGTATTGTTTTTCATTACTGCAGCTACATGGATGGCCTCAGCGAAGCAGGACGACTGACATTATCCAGCTCTGCTGCTCACCAGGCTGCTGCGCTGCTATTTAAAAATGGCGTGGGCAAAGATTTGGACATAGAAGCGGGGCAGTGCTCTGTGCCGTCACAATCAACCAACACAGCCTACAAAGTTAACTTGTTACACTTCACGTGTGAATGCACCAATTTCCGGATGGGAAACATATGCAAACATCTTCTCTTGGTGAAGATGGAGGTAGACAGGAGAGGTATTGACATTGAAAAAATGCGGAATACTAAAGCGTTAGAAATCATCAGCCTCCGTCTCTACCAGCAGACTGAAGATGAAATAACCATCTTCAGTAGTGATGGGACTATGAGTATTGTGAATAGGAAAACTCTGACTTTGTGCACATGCATAGCTAATAGTTTTGGAGAAAGATGTGTTTGCATACATGTCACACATGTCCTCAAGCCTCAAGACATTCTCACAGACCCCAACGAAAATGTACACGTTTCTGAAGCCTCCCATAATCCTCCCAGACAGTCCATGTTATTAGACCTACTAGAGTGGAGCAAGTCCGAAGCATTTGAACATACCCCTGAACTATACAATACCATCCAAAGAGCACACAAGCGGGCTTTTGGAAAATTCACTGCTGTGTCCAGAAAAAGAAAAATTACCCCTTTACATGGTTACTGTAAAAAAATTAAAAAAGCTAGACTGCAGAGAGCAGTAGTTGAGAACTTTAAAAACAAAAGAAGAGCAAGAAGCACTTAATTCTGTTTTCTGGAGGTGCCACTGTTTGCATGTGAAAGTGCCCGTCTTGATTGGTTGATTAATTTTCTTGGTAGTTCATAAGGTAAATAAAATACTGATAATTAAATCAAAGCTTTATGAAGTTTTGGGAAATATATAGACTACTTACATTAATGGCACAAGCAATAGCAGTGTTTTACCAATGTGAAATGTAAATTATACCAGCAGTGGTGAAGTACACAGGTCCTGTAATTTAGTAAAAGTACACTTTTAATGTATTTCTAAAAAGTGCACTAGAGGTACACTGGTAATAAATATATCTTCAATTACACTTTTTATAAGTATACTAAACTCAAGCATCCTTTTAATGTATTTCTAAAAAGTGCACTAGAGGTACGGTGGTAATAATGATATCTTTAATTACACTTTTAAAAAGTATGCTAAACTCAAGCATACTTTTAATGTATTTCTAAAAAGTGCACTAGAGGTACACTGGTAATAAATATATCTTTAATTACACTTTTTATAAGTATGCTGAACTCAAGCATACTTTTAATGTATTTCTAAAAAGTGCACTAGGGGTACGCTGGTAATAATTATATCTTTAATTACACTTTTAAAAAGTATGCTAAACTCAAGCATACTTTTAATGTATTTCTAAAAAGTGCACTAGAGGTACACTGGTAATAAATATATCTTTAATTACACTTTTTATAAGTATGCTGAACTCAAGCATACTTTTAATGTATTTCTAAAAAGTGCACTAGAGGTACACTGGTAATAAATATATCTTCAATTACACTTTTTATAAGTATACTAAACTCAAGCATACTTTTAATGTATTTCTAAAAAGTGCACTAGAGGTACACTGGTCATAAATATATCTTCAATTACACTTTTTATAAGTATACTAAACTCAAGCATACTTTTAATGTATTTCTAAAAAGTGCACTAGAGGTACGGTGGTAATAATGATATCTTTAATTACACTTTTAAAAAGTATGCTAAACTCAAGCATACTTTTAATGTATTTCTAAAAAGTGCACTAGAGGTACACTGGTAATAAATATATCTTTAATTACACTTTTTATATGTATGCTAAACTCAAGCATACTTTTAATGTATTTCTAAAAAGTACACTAGAGGTACGCTGGTAATAATTATATCTTTAATTACACTTTTAAAAAGTATGCTAAACTCAAGCATACTTTTAATGTATTTCTAAAAAGTGCACTAGAGGTACACTGGTAATAAATATATCTTTAATTACACTTTTTATAAGTATGCTGAACTCAAGCATACTTTTAATGTATTTCTAAAAAGTGCACTAGGGGTACGCTGGTAATAAAAATATCTTTAATTACGCTTTAAAAAAGTATGCTAAACTCAAGCATACATTTAACATATTTCTAAAAAGAGCACTAGAGGTATGCTGGGAAAAAATATATGTTTAATTACACATTTAAAAAAAAGTATGTTAAACACAAGCATACTTTTACAGAAGTTTTAGTGTATTTAGAAAAAAACATATATTTTTTTTAACATGTACATTAATTTTAATAGGCTAACATTGCAATTTCAACATCATATCATTGAACTTGCATTATATATTGATTTTACAAAGTTAATCCACATAAATTTGTTAGTGTTTATATTCAAACAACACACGTGACGGACGTGACTAAACCTCATTGGTTCTTGGGATTCAGTACGTCACATTGGCTTTCTGATTCTGTTGTTTCGATACACAATGTGCGTGATCGTTGGTAAATGTGGATTAAAAGTTGAAACTAAAACTGTTAAATTATATATAGTGATCATCAACGGACTTGGCTGAAACAACGCGATTCACATGGATTACTTCGGCGATGTTTTTTATTGTTGTTGCAATTAACTTTTTGAAATGTGAGCAGTTTTTAAGTATGAAGTGGATCTGACATCGAGGGGAAATATACGTTTCTTGGATTTCATTAAAGTACATCGGTTTTTGTTTGAAGATGAATGAGAGAACATGAGGGTAAGTTAAGTGATGACAGATTGTTGCTTTTTATTTTTAGTGAACTATTAAATAAGTAGAACATTTAGTATTACAGTATGTCTTAATTTTAACCCAGCTTCTTCAAGCGTGTATGTTGTGTGGCTTTTGGAACATAACGTTACATTTTTTTGTGAGTAAAGTTAGGCATTTCATTTCTCTTGTTGTATTTCAGAAATCATAACAGCCTGTCTTTTTTAGCACAGCGGCATTCAAATTGACCAATCAGAGCCGAGAATATCTAATAAGTCGAAGTAGAGATGAACAGATGAAGATACAGCCCATAAAAATACTTATTCTTGGTGGTAAGTTTTTAGTTCTACAGTATTTGTATAACATTTATCACTTTTACGTTTTTCTAATGCTAATGTTTAAAGAGTAACTAAACCCTAAACCAACTTTTTTAGTTAATGATCTGTAAAAATGATGCTTTATTAGTGTAAGTTTTTTGACATTTGGATATAAAGGGCTCTATCTTACACCCTGCGCAATGCAGCGCAATGCGCGACGCAAGTGTCTTTCGCTAGTTTCCACCCTAATTTTCACGTTTAGCGCCCCGTTGTTTAAATAGCAAATGCATTTGCGCCCCCTTTTGCGCCCATGGGCGTTGTGGTCTGAAAACGAGGTGTGTTCAGGCGCATTGTTGGCGCGTTGCTATTTTGAGGCAACTAAAATAGACTACGCCATTGACCAACAAAAACCTGGTCTAAAGTCTAAAGTCAATGGCGCAATGTGTTTTATGTTATTTAAAGAACGCATTAGTAAAATGCGCCTATACACGGGAGGACAACGCGGGTTTGCTTATCACAAGGTACATGAATGCGCAGCAGCACAAAAATGCTTTTAAATATGAAAGATTAAAGGATTGAATGTAAAAGATTATTATTGAGTCTCTTGGACATAAATGAGGACAGATTATGAGACGTTAGAAGGCACAAAGAGCTGCTTCATCTGCAGCCTGGCAAGTAAATAAATGCTTTGCTTTGAACAAATGCGTCTGTTTTTAAATGTTTTTTTTTATGCTACCTCACGGATTTATTGTATATGATTACTCTGTACCTGTGGATATGGTGAGATGAGAAACATTTTTAAGTCACGCTTAAAAAAACTCTTTGCTAAAAAACCGCTGTCCAAAGTGCTGAAACGTGAGAAGAGCCGTTTGTAAATTCTTTATCTCCTGTTTGTTACAAATAAAGTATTTTTAGAGTACAAACCTTATCTTACATACTTGTAAATTATGTTTTGATGATATTGGATAGCCATACATTTAAAGCAATTACAAGCCTGCTTTTTACTTCCATGACTAAAAGAAAACAGGTTTTAAAGGTTTTAATAAAAAAATAACAATTTCAATACAAGTGGAAAAACAACATAATTATTTAACATTAATCTTAAACTGGGGATCTTCTTCCTCCGCTTAGTTTTTCAGTTTACAAAGTCCGTCATCTAAATAGGGATTAGACATAGCGCCAGCGCAACTTGCTTTTAAAGGGGATGAGAGCTGTGACTCTCATTGGTTTACTGCACGTTACGCCCAAAATACTCCCATTACAATAGGACCTACCCTTTTCGACCATGCGCTTGGCGCAAAAACCATTTTTCCCGTCGTTAAATTAGCAAAAGTGGATTCGGACACGCCCATTTAGATGTTGCGCTGTGCGCTTTAGACAATGCGCTTAGATCGTTAAAATAGGGCCCAAAGTGTTTCAATACTACAATATGTGGTGTAAAAACGTCTGAGTGCTGCCCTCTTCAGGTTGAACGGTGGCTACTGCCAGTTGAATTTTCCTATTGGATGTTGGGTCCAAAAAAAATATTTTACCTGACACTTTTAGACAACATTACAAAGACAATAATATATTACTAACGTGATTAGCCTGCTGGACGAATTGTAAAAAACAGCACAATGTAAGCACTGCTAGTACAGGCTAGCTGAATATATCTTAATGATTACAGAGATAAGACAACACATAAAACTTGCAACCTTTCTCAGTTTGCACATCTGGACAATTCTTCACACATCATATGTTGTAAATTTGGGTAAATCCAGCAAACAAGTAATTTTAGCGATTCTGCTGTCACTCTGCTTTAAATCTCCCGCATCGGAAACTTAAGAGCAGCCTTGAGTCAAACGTGAAAGTTAAGCGTGCATAGAGTCCATTGGCATGACTTCTGATTTCCTTAAATCTCCTTAAACAGAGGTGAACTTTTCTTGTAAACAAGACCACAATAGACATGTCAATGGAAAATGCCCTTGGTTAAAATAAAACACAATTATCAAGGTAAAGAATATCCTGTAATACACACAGGTTGCATTATATCAGTGTCAGTGAGTTAAGCCTCCTATAACCCTTTGTTCAATGTAACTTGTAGAGTGCCATGTAGCGACGGATCAAACGGACACTCATGTCAAGCTTGATGAGGACACAGTCAAAGCTTTAAAAGGTAAACTGAGAAGTTAACAAAATTCTTAATGCATATGTTCATTAATTATTGGTTAATTTTTTATATATTCTGTTTCCTTTTCACAGACCTTGTGATTAAGTCTTCAGTGTCTGAATGGCAAGAAGTGACCCTCCACTTAAACGTGACATTTAAACTGCTCTGTGTTTTGGTTCAGCCGTTTGTAGGTTTATCTCGAGTAAGTTCAAATGCACTTCTGCATTTGTCCAGTAACTTTTTGTTTAGAGAATTACATCATTATGATTATATAATTATTCAATGGTTGCATATTCATAGTGTACTTTTCATATTGATGTATTAATGTTCCACAATTTGATAAAAGTAGCTCATTGCATTTCACTGATCTTTGTTTTATATTGTAAAATCATTTCAATAGCAGTGAATACATACTTAGTTGTTTCTTTAACATTTAATTAGTTGTTAATGATGGAAGAAACCGGTTCGTATGTATGAATACAGAATAGGTATCATTTTAGAATGAGTTCAAACATGTTTTGGTGGCAAACATGCAGGTAAAATAGTACATGTATAACATTCTAATAGTAAACTTGACTGTAATTCAAATGTCACATACAGTACATTAGAAATGATTTATTTTATGTATACAAATGTGTGGGCAATATATTATTATTTCATTTTGTATGCTATATTATTTATGTAATATTATTATATCTGAAATTATTAAATTACATTTATAAATGTTTAAAAGGTGGGTTCAAATGTGCTTCAAGTTGTAACTGAATACAATTTTAGAAAATAGCACAGTTGAGTACACTTAGATTGTCTTAAGTTTGTCTTAACAAGTACTAAATACTACTTTTTAGTATATTAAGCACAATTTACTGCACGAAAATAAAGAGCTTTTGGTACCTTAAGGTTGTGAACTTAAAGTGTATTTTAGTGAACTTTTTCACCTGGGAATACATTTGGTATATTATTTTAACATACTACTAGTATATTTTAAAGTAGATTCGTAAATGTTTAAAGGTGGGTTCAAGTTGTAATTAAAGATATTTTTTAAATACAGACCTAGTATGTTAAAATTACATTTTAGTTCAACTTCATGGTGTCTCAAAAAAGCACAGTTGAGTACACTAAGATGGTTTTAAGTTCATCTTAAAAAGTACTTAATACTACTTTTTAGTATACTAAGTTCAAAATTAGTGTGTGAAAATAGAGCACTTTTAGTATAATGTGGAAAGTGTACTTAAATAGTGTATTTTAGTGAACTTGTTTCACCTGGGAATACATTTGGAATATTATTTTAACATACCATTAGTATACTTTAAAGTATATTTAAAAATGCTTAAAAGTGGGTTCAAGTGTACTTTAAGTTATAATGAAATATATTTTTTTTAAATACAGACATAGTATGTTAAAAATACATTTTAGTTCAACTTCATGGTGTCTCAAAATAGCACAGTTGAGTACACTAAGATGGTATTAAGTTCATCTTAAGAAGTATTAAATACTACTTTTTAGTATACTAAGTTCAAAATTAGTGTGCGAAAATAGAGCACTTTTAGTATATTGTGGAAAGTGTACTTAAATAGTGTATTTTAGTGAACTTTTTTCACCTGGGAATACATTTGGAATATTATTTTAACTTACCATTAGTATACTTTAAAGTATATTTAAAAATGCTTAAAGGTGGGTTCAAGTGTACTTCAAGTTATAATTAAATATATTTTTTTTAAATACAGACCTAGTATGTTAAAAATAAATTTTAGTTCAACTTCATGGTGTCTCAAAATAGCACAGTTGAGTACACTAAGATGGTATTAAGTTCATCTTAAGAAGTACTAAATACTACTTTTTAGTATACTAAGTTCAAAATTAGTGTGCGAAAATAGAGCACTTTTAGTATATTGTGGAAAAGTGTACTAAGTGTACTTAAATAAAGTGTATTTTAGTGCACTTTTTTTTCACCTGGGTAAAGTTTATTTAATGCACTTTTTTTTCACCTGGGTAGATATCTCTAACATATGCTTCCGTAAAGTACTGTATGCTTTGTGGGTCCACTTTTTGATTATCTATCCAATATACACGATTGTTCATGTTTGCCATAGGCACCTAAATTTAAATATAAAAATGTGATCGTATGATTAATAATTTTTTGTTGGATGTTTCCATTTAGGTGATCCTAAAGCAACAAAGAGGAACCATGGAGAGGAAGAATTGGTGTCCAGATGTTTAAAAGGTGGTGTTCGGGACAGGAAACAAAGGCAACAAAGAGGAACCTCTAAGGTTTAAAGGCACTGCTTGCAGAGACGAGTGCAGAAAACAAAGACAGAAGACCTGTCGAGAATGTTTTGTGATTAAATGTTTTTGTTATTTACATGCACATTATTATTTACAATATATTTCTAAGATACATAAATATGTGACCTTGTATATGAAATCCAGGCTACTGTCTTAAAATCTAATGACATCTAAAGTTTGAATTTACTGATTTAACATTGAGTTCAGTCTTTGGCATGACCTTACTCAGTCAGTATTGAAGATGTCAAGATTATATTTTCAGAGAATGTTTTCTGAATTGTGTAGGATGATTTTATGTAGAAAACAGTAAGTCACAAAGAAATACTTTGCTGGGTTTTCACAGGCCGTGTCCCATTTGTACAACATATGTGAATTATCTTGAGACTTAAACTTCTGAAATCCAAACTGTTATATTTTAGCATTTCAAATGCAGCCACCCTTTGCCTAGAATTTGAAATATATACCCTTGGGGTTTTTCAGTAATTTTTTGACATCTCACCCTGAGATATTTTTAAAGAAATTTCTATGTATTATGGGCTTGAATTACTTGTTTATTTTATCATTTTGTCCAAGTAATTTGAAAAAAAGTTTTAAATTAAATTTGAGTTCTCAATTGAAATAAATGTATATGTTGAGACTATATTTTTGTCCACAAACGTAATTGAATCATATACCTTAAGAGTATATTATTTTGAAGGGTATAAGAAATATTTTAGTTAAGTGTAAGTAAAATGTTTACACAGTAGTATAGCAGTGTATAATAGTTACAGAATATGTAATTTATGTGTGACACATGTAAATATTCTGTTACTGATTTATCCAAGTTGTTTATGTGTTATATTTGTCAAATGAATACATTTGCAACGGTTATTGACAGTGGTGTACTTGTTTTTAGTTATTATTGCACAGAAGCACATTATTCTGAATAAGTGTGAATGAATAAAGGTTTAAATTAATAAATAAATGCCCAGTAAAGCCCGTGCAGAGCGGCTGAAATTGCATCGTTTAAACATCGGCCCGAGGGCATTTGCGACGAGATGCCGACATCTAGACGACATCTTCCCAATGAGCAAACGCTCCCTGAGCGACATTTTGCCGATGGAACTTTGAAAGTCGGCACAACTTCGGCCAGATGTATGTGTGCTGTCTGGGCAGTCTCTTTTAGTTTTTTTTTCTTGAATTTTGTCTTTTTAAAAACTCTGTATTTGTCATGAACTAAACAGCAGACAAGAAGTGTCCCATGCAAGATCATAAGGTAGAGATTTGTTTGTCATAATGAAATTCCCAAAGGCATTATAAGTAAAGATTTTTGAAGCACTGCATGGGTAGTACAGTTTAGGTAAGTCTACTTTAACTATTTGTGTGGTATGCCAGCCATGAATAAGTACCAAAAATACTCCCATAGCTACTTAAATCTTACTTAAATTTTGTAGTCCTGATTGAAATGTTCAATTACAATATTAAATAAGAGTTACTTTGACATTTATAATTGTTATTAACAATTTGTAATTTACTTACATTTATTAAGAGTAAAACAATAAAAAATTAAGTCATTCTAAATTTAAAACGGTTAATTCAAATATATTTTATTTTTGGCTATTTCTTTAAAGGACAGAAAATATATTTTTTGATAGCAGCCTGCATGCTACAATAACTTTATTTTATTTTGAAAGCAAAAATGAAAAATTTTGAAATATTGTAGCCTATTATTTATTTCACATACAGTATACATCTGCAACAAGTATATAATATTAGTAACCTTCAGGTTTATATTATTGAAACCAATAGGTATTTGCTTAGATAACTGAGAAAACCTTTTTTCCTGTTTCATTTAAGTGTGTGTTTGTGCGTGTGTAATAAACATTATAATCGTACCTACAGCGATTTACAGCGGTGCTGATAATTTACATTCAGGAAGAACGTGCATGTGATAACCATATATAGACGGGTGACGTTTCCTTGGCGTTAACAGTACACGCTTTGGTTGGACTAACTTTAATTCAAAAATAATAAGTGATCCGTTTTGCAAACTATGTTTTGCTGTTGTTATGACGTTAGTAATACTGTCAGTTATTGTAAGGTATTGCTATGTTGAGTAACATTTTTATCTGAACAATATTTTTGTTTCACACCTTTTCCTAATTCATTGTGTTAGGTTTTGCTGATATTGTGAGAAAATCAAGATACAGAAATACAGTATCAAATTCAACAGATAAGTCAGGCGAGACATAAAAATCATGCAATGCAAACAATCACAATATAAAAGACAATAATAGAGCATTATTGTCACAAATGTCATAACATAATGTGCCTAAGATACTTTTAATAAATTACACAGAAAAATTATATTTTTGAAAATAATGACTCTGTATCATAATGATTTTCAGGAATAAATTTTTATACAGCACACTACAGTTCAACTAAAGAATATTTTATTCTCAGCCACCAACTGATGTTCAAACATCCCATTTCTCCCTGTCAATCATTCTTTGATTATTATTACTCATCCAAGATTATTTGTTGGTGTAGTTGAGGTGATTAGCTGAGGTTATATAAAATAGTTTATTCTGAGATGTTTTGCTTATAACAATATTAGTTCATTTTTTTCTATCGAAATGGCAATGGAATAAAAATAGAAGGTCGGATGAGAAGAAATACCTCAAATCTCTACTGCAATCCAACCAGCGCCTGTATTTTTTAAGGAGACTGAAAAAGGCTCACTTTAATCCATCTGTCCTCACGACCTTCTACAGGGGAACTATTGAGAGTGTTCTAACAAGTAACATCTCTCTCTGGTATGAAAGCAGTAGTGCTTCAGAGAAAAAAGCCGTGAGGAGGGTGGTGAGGTCAGCTGAGAGGATCACGGGGGTAGCACTAGCCCCCATTGAGAACTTGGCCAAACAGCGTTGCCTCTCTAGGGCAAGTAAAATCATTAAGGATGTCACACACCCTTGCCATATCTGGTTTTCTCTCCTACCTTCAGGAAGACGGTATCGAAGTCTGAGATGTAGATCTGTGCGGTTTCGGAATAGTTTTTTCCCGACAGCAATCAGACTGCTGAACAATACCACGCTATAGCTTGGGCTGGGTGAAATAAAAAATGGCTGTGAGGTGTATGTGTATATGTGCTGACTATTTAGGGCATATATGGGATTTGTTAGCTGTGTTAGGTTTATTATTATGATATTATTTTTTGCAAGTATATTTATTCTTATTATCTATGACTGCTGAGGATGTTTACTTGTGTGTTTTTGTGGTGGTCCTATGCAACATAATTTCGTTCTGCATTGCACTTCTTGTAGTGTATTTGTTTAGAATGACAATAAAAATTCTTGAATCTTGAATACAGTGGATGTTTGTTGGAGTTGTGCACTTTGACTTTGGCTCTATCATTCAAAAGATATTTAAGTTAGATTAATACTTTTTTACACAATCAACACACAGCTCTCTGCTACAAATGAACACTTACAGTATAGTTTGTTTGTGTGACCCACCGTTATTGTACAATTACACCGAAAGTTACTGGAGTGCAAACATTACAACTTACCTTATAGGTGGGGTTCATTGTAACAAAAAGAGGGTTTGAAAATTTGGTTAAAAGACAAATAATTCAATTCAATTCAGTCTATATAATAAAGGTGGATGTTCATATATTTGCCTATTATAGATGAATATGTGAATGTCTATCCACCCTTCATCCAACATCCTTGCATTATGCATCAATGCTTATAAATAGATTTTTATAGGGCCGCACAATTAAGACAAAAAAATCATAACTGTGATTATATATTTTCCCTGATATTGTATTAACAGTTATCATTTTAGTATTTTCACTGTTTTCATTCCACTATCATTGTATACCCGACTGTGTTACAACTAACCCCGCTGTGTAAAAATGATTTCAATCCCAGCTATCAGCTATATGCTGACATGTTTCAAAAACCTGTTATGTTTAAGGGAACAAGACAGTGATCAAAATAATGCAAGGTTGGATTTGGTGACTTACACACCCAACTCAAAAATAGAAAAAAACATTAGACAAAGAAATTTACTTCCATGCCTCTAAAACACTCTCTGTTCAATATCTTAACCAAAACACATTACACAAATTCATCTTCTGACAGTCAGAAAAAAGACCAAAAGCACAGATTGCTTGGCCCTGTATAAAAAATATGGGTAACACTTTATTTTACGACCCGCAAAGTACCGCGTAATTAAACTGAATTTACAGCGTACCTATTTGTAACAACAAGGTACCTCTACAGTACGTACTTGTAGGTATAAGGGAATAATATTTTAAGTTTGGGGTAATAAGGGGGTAAGAATATGAAGAATTATAAATTATTTATACTCTAAGTATTTTATAACAACAGGGTACCTATTGTAATATTACGTGGTATGTATGACTTAGTCAAGTCTATGGGGAAATTATGTTTTATTTTTTTTATTGTGAATTTTTCATATTGACTACTGAATGTTGTATACAGTCAATGTCTACGAGCCACATCGGCAAATAAATATAACAGCACATCACTTTTATTTTAGAAGCCTATATTACTTGCTTTTAATAACAAAAGTCCAGCTGATTTAATGTGGTTATCTTTTTTTTAAGGTAATTACAATAAAAATAGCAACTTATTCCCTATTTACCAGAAAACTCCTACATTTGCGGACATATTTGAAGCGGTGCTTTGCAATTTATTTACTGTAAACACAAGTATTTTAGCCAAATATAATTTATGCAATGACAAACCAGAATGAAACAACAGCAGATATCAGCTCCTGCTAAAGCAAATGACGACTACATGCGTAGGCTACTGCGCAGGTGTAGAGCGCACAGCCATCTGCAGGTGGTTTGCTGGAACGCGATCCTGAGGTGAAATTTCTTTAAGAGGTTTTAAAAACGTTCTACACTGTGGAGTACGGCTGCGAGTGATGTTAGCAGGATCCGCATGCTGGATAAGGTGACTGGTTTTGTTAATACATGACTCACGCATTTCAAACAATGTTTTTCAAGAAAGTTGCCAGCTAACGGTAGCAGGTTAGCTAGCACATAAGTTAGCCTAAAGTAATTAACGTAACTGGCTCAGAAAACTCTGTTTCTGTCAAGGCACAGTGAAGAAACATTTACTGAAGGCTTTCATTTATGTTTTTTATATGTAATGCAGAACAGCATTTGTGAGACGACATCAACTCATCATCCGAGTGGACAAGAACACCAACAGAGGAAGCCAAGTCGCAAAAACAATGAAAAATTGTCATGACTTTTTATTTTAAATAAAAGTTATGTGATAATAAACATTAAGTGTTGGCTTAATTATAGTGTTTTAAAGATGTTTTGAAATAAGTTGTTTTAAAATACAAATAACAATATTCTGTATGTTTATGGTATTTACCCTATAACACTTATAACAAGAGGTGAAAAAAGCACCACTTTAGTTTACAGCCCGCAAATATGAGAGTTTCCTGGTACATACACAGAACAATCGGGGAATAAGCCACACTTTAATTTACAGCCCGCAAATATAAGAGTTACCTGGTAACTCATGTATACATATAAAGATCAAAGAGGTACAAGTTGCTATTATTTTTATTGTGTGTTATATTTTATTTGCCGACGTGCCCTGTAGACATCAACTGTAGGCTATACAAAACACTAGCAAATATGAAAAAAAAAAACATATTACACATAGACCATAGTACCCATAGACGTAAGTCATACATACCACGTAATATTACAATAGGTACCCTGTAGTTATGAAATACTTAGAGAATAATTTTCCATATATTCTTACCCCCTTATTACCCCAAACTTAAAATATTGTTCTCTTATAACTACAAGTACGTACTGTAGAGGTACTCTGTTGTTACAAATAGGTACGCTGTAAATTCGGTTTAATTATGCGGTACTTTGCGGGTCGTAAAATAAAGTGTTACCAAAATATGTAACTGTCTTACAATCAACCCCATGTTTATTTGTGCCCCGCTCACCCCTACTTTAATTATTCACTTAATTTCCACCACTGAGTAGTTGTAGAAGAATATTGTACATGTATACAATATGTGTATTATGTGAATAAAGAGGCTACATAAGGTTATGAAAAGTAGATTTTATTAAAGCTTTATATTAACAGTTAGAAGTCTTTGTCCAAAATGATGAAAGGTGTCAGTCTTTTGGATTACAGACCCTCACCAGAAATGTCACAGTCGTACTCATCAGCTGAAGCACTGTACAAGAAGTTGATGTTCTCTGCTCCAGACAAAACTTGTAGGTAACAGTCTCTTGCTTGCAAATTTTTCTGATTTTATGTTGCTCTCTGAGAATGGTGCTCAGCAGACCTTTTAGACCCTCTTCACTTAGGCCACATGGTGAATCTTTAAAGAGGAACACAATAACTTTAATTAGAAACTTAATAAACAGACAGTATATTTATTAGGGCAGCCCCTATAAGTCAACAAATTGTTTGCTGGTCAGAAGAGTCATAGTCTGGGAAATTTTGATTGGTGGCTGCACAAAAAGTCTACAGGATGTGGTGACAATCCGACGGACCACACGGCTGGTCCCTATGGTTATTAGAAAGTAGTTATATATGTCAGGAAGAAAAAAGTGCAATGACTTGTTGACCTACAGCCACTTATAATTTAATAAAATGTGTTTTCATTACTACTTGTTACTTCAATGATTAGAGAGGATATGTCCTATATGTAGTTATGTGAATGTGCACTTTAGCAGATTTAAGTTAATAGGTTATAATTCAATTCAATTCAATTTTATTTATATAGCGCTTTTCACAATTGTTAATTGTTGCAAAGCAGCTTTACATGAGTAGATGTAGAGGAGAACATTGAAAATCAATACATAGTATAAGAAGTAGAATATAGCGGCTAAGGATAAAAAACCGTGTAAGCGAGCATATTAATAATGTAACGTATACAGTAAAGTGCTAAGTTAAGCCAAAGTTGGCTGACTCTCCCTGGGACTAAAAAACCCCGAGAGAAAACCCGGTGGGAAAAACTCCAAGAAGGACAAAAAACCCTAGGGAGAAATTCATATTTATATTTATAATATATAGACACGGTAGGGATAGGAAGCGTGTAAGCGGATTAAACTGGTTCAGCCGGTGGCCGTTGGTCGCGCATCGGTTGGGCGTCACGTTGAAGGACAGCCAGTAGATCAGTGGTGCGATGACCTTCACAGCAACAGGAACTGGGTCTGTTTGTCTCATTGTCCTCAGGGTCGAGGACGAGACAGGGAGACAAAAACAGAATTCTATTAGCGTAGGGGCCGTTCGCATGTAATGCAAGTGTCATACATTATAGTGGTTTAATTCAGCTCGGTTCCAGACAGGCTAACTATTGCGGCAAGAGTAAATTACCCATATGAGGTATGTGAGTGCTTAGTTCTAGACAAAATAACTACTGCGGGAAAAGTACATTTACTGGACATTCTATGTGAATTCTTTGTTAAAGAAGAATGTCTTAAGTTTAGATTTAAATTGTTCGACTGTGTCTGATACTCGAACATTATTTGGTAAATCATTCCAGAGCTTAGGGGCTAAGTAGGAAAAGGATCTACCACCTTTAGACACTTTTGATATTCTAGGGATAATTAAGTAACCCGAATTTTGTGATCGCAGTTTACGTGGTGGATTGTATTCTGATAGTAGTTCTTTAATATACGAGGGCGCTAGGCCATTTAAGGCTTTGTAGGTGATTAGTAATATTTTAAATTGTATGCGATATTTAACTGGTAGCCAGTGTAAAAATGCCAGAATTGGACTAATGTGGTCATACTTTTTAGATCGAGTAAGCACTCTTGCGGCAGCGTTTTGAACCAGCTGTAGCTTGTTTACCTGATTTGCATGGCATCCCCCGAGTAACGAGTTACAATAGTCTATTCTAGAGGTCATAAAAGCATGGATAAGCTTTTCTGCATCTGATGCAGACAGCATATGGCGTATTTTTGAGATATTTCTAAGATGGAAGAATGCTGTGCGGCAGACGTTGGAGATATGACTATCGAAAGATAGATTGCTGTCAAACATTACGCCTAAATTCTTAACCGTGGAAGATGGCACCACCGTGCACCCATCTATGGGCAACTTGTAATCTGACATATTATGTTTGGAGCGATTTGGTTCAATAATAAGTATCTCTGTCTTATTGGAGTTTAGCATAAGAAAGTTATGTGCCATCCAGTCCCTAATATCACTAATGCAGTCTGTTAGCTTAGCAAACTGGTGGGTTTCGCTAGGATGTGACAAGATGTAAAGCTGGGTATCATCCGCATAGCAGTGAAAACTTATGTTATGTTTCCTGATAATGTCTCCTAGAGGTAACATATATAACGAGAATAGGATAGGGCCTAGAACTGATCCCTGAGGTACGCCGTATTTAACAGGGGAGTGATAGGACTCTTCCTCATTTACATAAACAAAGTGATATCGATTGGTTAGATACGATCTAAACCAGGCTAACGCCCGACCACTGATGCCAACATAGTTTTCTAGTCTATTGAGTAGGATTCTGTGATCTATTGTGTCAAAGGCTGCACTAAGGTCTAGTAATATAAGGATTGAGATTTCACCACGATCGGATGTTAATAGGAGGTCATTTGTAACTCTAAGCAGCGCTGTTTCTGTGCTATGGTGGGGCCTGAATCCTGATTGGAACTTTTCATATGTATTATTATTCGCTATGAATGTGCGTAGCTGGCTTGCCACTACTTTTTCTAATATTTTAGAAAGAAAAGGTAGATTTGAGATTGGTCTAAAGTTATTAAGATCTCCCTGGTCAAGGTTTGGTTTTTTAATGAGCGGTCTAATAACTGCTAGTTTGAAAGCTGTTGGAACGTATCCTAATTCTAGTGATGAGTTAAAGATATTTAGTACCGTGTTGGACACTACATGAAATACCTCTTTTAGTAATTTTGTGGGAATGGGGTCTAATATACAGGACGATGATTTAGATGACGTTACTAATTTAGAGAGCTCTTCTATTGTAGTAGGTTTAAATGACTCAAGATGTTCGTATGATAATCTAGTGGTCAATGTACTATTGGGTAGAGTGGTGGCTGCTTGCGTAGTTTCTATGTTTTCCCTAATAGAAATAATTTTGTTAGTAAAGAAGTTCATGAAGTCGTTACTATTGTGTTGGAATTTACTATTGGTTTCTGTTTGTTCTTTGTTTCTAGTCAGTTTCGCAACTGTGCTAAAGAGGAAACGAGGGTTGTTATGATTTTCTTTAATAAGCGTACTGAGATAGGTAGATCTGGCGGTTTTAATAGCCTGTCTGTAGTGTTGAACACTCTCTTTCCATGCTGAACGCCATACCTCTAACTTTGTGTTTCGGTAGTTTCTTTCCATTTTTCTAGCTACTTTTTTAAGGGCTGCAGTATGATGGTCATACCATGGAGCTGGCGTTTTTTCTTTGATTCTCTTTTTTCGTATGGGAACAACGGCATCCATCGTGCTAGAGCAAACGTTGTTCAGGTTTTCTATTATAATATCCAGATCTTCACGGTTATCTGCTACATGTTTCATTTGAGACAGGTCTGGAAGAGTGCTAATAAAGCTATCTTTAGTGGTGGAAATTATTGTTCTGGCTAATCTGTAGCATGTTGTAGACTGAACGGTCCTATCTAGAAGTATTGTGTATGACACAAGACAATGGTCTGAAACTGCATCGCTCTGGAGTGATATTTCGATGTCATTAATATTGAGTCCGAGTGACAGAATTAAGTCTAATGTGTGCTTACGAGTATGCGTGGGTCCAGACACGTTTTGTTTAATACCGAGAGAATTTAGAACATCCATAAACGCACGTCCTAATGCATCTTTTGAGTTATCCACATGGATGTTAAAATCACCAACGATAAGAGCTTTGTCTACAGTGACTGTAAGCTCAGATAGGAAGTCTGCTATTTCTTTAAGAAAATCTGTGTGGTGGCCCGGAGGCCTATATATGGTAGCTAAAATGAACGAAAGCTGTTTGTTGTTACAATCAGTTATTTCCATGTTTAACAGTATTATTTCAAACAAATTAAATTTTAGTTCTGATTTATGGTTTACTTTGAACATTTTGTTGTATATTGTAGCTACACCACCCCCTCTCCCTTTTAGACGAGGAACGTGTTTATAATGATAGTCTTGTGGGGTGGATTCGTTTAAACTGATGTAATCGTCTGCTTTAAGCCAGGTCTCTGTTAAACAGAGTGCATCTAAGTTTTGGTCAGTAATTATTTCATTGATAATAGGTTCTTTATTGGTAAGCGATCTAATGTTAAGAAGGCCGAATTTTAACATTTGAGTTTCATCTTTTAATGTATTGTGTTCTAATTTTATGTTAATAAGATTTGTACGAGACGAGGTAAACGGTGCTCTGTATTTATTTGTTCGAGGAACAGACACAGTCGAGATGTGTTGGTACTCTGGTAAAAAAGGCTCTATGTGCTGGGATATATGTGATCTTGACATGTCAAGGCAGCTAACAGACTGATGGGTAAGCCGATCTGTCTGTAATACTCTTAATAAAAACAAAAGGTTACACTTTATTTTGATAGTCCACTTTAGACATTCAACTAACAACAAATAACTTAGCAACTACATGTCAACTTACTTTCAATAATTTGCAACTATACGTCAACTAACTGTCATTAGAGTATTAGTAGACTGTAAGTGTTGGGGTTAGGGAAGAGGTTTGGGTTAGTGGAATAAGTTGACATGCACCTGCAAAGATACTTATAGACAGTTGAATGTCTGTTGAGATTTCATCACAATAAAGTGTTAGTAGATATTAAGCAGACAGTCTACTAATTCTCTAAAGATTGGTAGTTAATAAGTAGTTGCAAAGTAACTTATAATTAGTAAAATGTCTAAAGTGGACTATCGAAATAAAGTGTTACCAAACAAAATAAAAGTATCCATTGCCATTATGCCATATATTACAAATACATACTTTTCATTGTCTCATTAGAAAACAAGCAGGACAGCTCTCTGATGGCATCAGCACAAGCTTAAAGAGATTTCCAATGATGGTCCATATCTGCAACAAGGATCTTCTGCTCCTCCTGAAGTCTCCAAACTGACAAAAGGGCAATTTATAGTCGTGCGTAGGTCCTATCCGTAGCCTGTGCGTAGCTCTGCGTAGCCTGACGCGCACCTCACAAAATTTCTAACAGCGCGTCGGCTCTACGCGGACCGCAAGCGCTGTGATTGGTCCACCAGAACCTCTCCCGTCAGGTAAAAAAACTGCGTCATAGGTATTTCCGTTTGAAACGGTGAAAACAAAGATGAGCCAAGTTGAGGAGTGATTTAACTCAAACTGAAACATAATTTGCTGTTTATTTACTTCCATCATTGCTGGTCTTCTCAAATTATACACAACAAGTTGCTATTTCTTCTTCGTTTGTGGGTTAACTTGCCAAGCTGCTTCTTCTCTGACGGCCGCGCTGCTACTGTGGTTACACGCGTGGATACTGCCAACCAGCGGTTTCGCGTGTGTTTGCACGTCGACGCGGAGGACGACGCAAAAGTATAAATGAAAACCGACGCGGAACCTACGCCGTAGGACCTACGCATGACTATATCGCCCTTTAGATGTACAGAATCTGGAATGCAATAATGAGAAAGTCTTAAGTCATATGTATTAAAAGTCAACCTTCAAAGAATCTCTGAACTTGGAGACGCAAGAGAGAGATGCAAGAGAGTGGCAACACTGTTGTCGGAGCTCCGTCGAGATCATCATTTAAATCCTATTTTCCTACTATCTTGTTCCTATCTATATAATATAACTTACTAGTTCATCTTAGGAATACCTTACCGTGACGATTATTCAACAGTATCAATAACTGAAACGATTTATCGCTGGTAAACACCCAGTATTAGCATATAGCCCACTAGCGTCAACAAACGGGAAAACGCTGCTCCGTGCATTGGAGCTCCGTCGAGTTCATCATCTAAATCCTATTTTCTTACTATCTCGTTCCTATCTATATAATATAACGTACTAGTTTATCTTAGGAATACTTGACCGTGACGATTATTGAACAGTATTAATAAGTAAAACGATCTATCACTAGTAAACACCTAGTGTTAGCATATAGCCCGCTAGCATCAACAAACGAAGTCGGCTGAAGTTAGCACTTGCTCACTGTCTGTTTACTGTAAATCTGCCTTCCTTTTCGATCTAATGGCGGACTCATCTGATGTATGTTTTGTTGTGGCAAAAAGTCTTAGCTTGACTCTTCATAAGAAAAAATACTCAGGAGACAAAGGTTCCAGTTGCCAAACAAAAATTACTTTATTTGCTCGAGCGAACAAAGTTCAGATGATCAAAAAAATACATTAGCATGTATTCAAAAAACCATCCCCAGACTTCTAATTCGTACCTCTCTGACTCCATATTTTATACAGTAAGATCAAACACTTTTTATCTAAAATGACGTATACTCTTCTAATTGGTCATGGTTTGTCACAATTCATTTATTTGTTTGATGTGCAGCTGAATCCTTCTTCATATCTAAAATTACATATACAGCTGGTCTTCTCTAATCTTAAAATGACGTACTCTATTTATTATTTCGATTGGCCTTAGTTTTTCCTGACACAACCAACTTATTGTTAATAAGTACAGCCGGACAAATTCTCTAATCTAAAATGACGTATTCTTCTTTGTCGGTTGTTTCGAGCTTGTTTCTCAAAATAATCGTGGCGAGAACAATCGGGGTATAGTTGCAGGATTGCACCTGGTCTCTTTTAATTAGGAAACTGAGAAAACGAGAGTTAACTAATCTAAAATGATGTCCTCTTGTTTATCGGTAATTTCGACATTTTCTCATAATAATCGTGTCAAAAACAATAGTGGCATAGTCCCAGAATGGCACGTGGTCTCTTTTAATTAGGAAACTGAGAAAATGAAAGTTAACTAATCTAAAGTGACATCCTCTTGTTTATCGGTTATGTTGACCTTTTCTCATAATAATCGTGGCAAGAACAATCGGGGCATAGTCGCAGGATCGCACCTGGTCTCTTTTAATAAGGGAAACGAAAGTTAACTGAGAAAACGAAAGTTTAACTGGGTCTCTTATAGCCTTGTGTAAAAGCAATATGCCTTAGGCTTAATATAATATTAATACATGATCAGTGTTGGGGCTAGTTACTCAAAAAAGTAATATATTACGTATTACATATTACTCTCAAAAATAGTAATCCCTTACTTTACTTTATTACTCCCTGGAGAAAGTAACTAGTTATATTACTAGTTATATTACTAGTTACATTTTTTTTTCTGGACAAGAATGTTTATTTGGGCAAGCCACGGCCAAGAAAATGCTGGCTTCCTTACCCGCTACCGGACACGGGGCACAGCGTTAGGAGAAACATTAAAGAGTGTGCACTTCACCGTCAAGTTATTTTCCTTCCGTTGAACATAATAAAATATGACTGAATCTCCACCCGTCGAAACTAGCTTTCTGTTACTGGGAACCTTCCTCTAAAAAAGAGCTTGCCGTTGTTGACGCTTCCATTTACCCGATCTGTCTTTGAGTGTGCCGCTGCCGCTCTGTGCTGCTGGCTGCTGGGTGTCGACCAATCGGTGATGGTAAATGATACCTCGTGCCAAACTTAGACCAATCACTGTTCCATTCACGCCCTCCTCCCCTTCCCTTTTGTTCTCTGTGTTTTGTGCCTTGTGTGATGAAGGTGCTACTGGCGAATGTAACTCAAGTAACTAGCTCGGGAAAACTGTAATAATATTACCATTTTCAGACGGGTAATGCCTTACACTACTAGTTACTGAAAAAAGTAATTTTATTACAGTAACTAGTTACTTTGTAACTAGTTACACCCAACACTGTACATGATCAGTAATATACCCAACAAAAACCACTATATATTTCCCCCATCATGGACTTCTAAGTCCATCAAACATTAGGGGTGCTTTTAAGAAAACCATCACATAATGAGAGTGCTGCAGCAGAACGTCGTCACACATGATGTTATACTAGCTAATATCTTTCATGGATAAAAGTTCCATGCAGATCCTAACACAGACGCAGTTAAGATGCAGCACTCACGCCCTTAAGGGAACAAGAACCAAAAACCTTCCCAAAATGGCACCATTCTTGTTTGTTTAAGTGAGTATATTAGCTTAAAGGAAGGAAAAAAAGATTCTTAGACCCTGTACATACTAAAGGAACGCAAATATGAAAATGTACAAAAACAATTAACATCTCATTATTTGTAATTAAGAAAAAGAAAGACACATGTGAAATCAAATTCAGTAACTTTAAAAGGTGCAAAACTTATCATTACTAAAGAAAAGAAAGAAAATATATCAATCAAAATTATTCCATCACCTTGATCAGTAGTATATATATATATATATATTGATCAATTAAAGATGTTCTCAGTACAGGTAGAGAGATACAACAGTGTTGAAATACAACAGTAACAATTCAGTAGTGTAATATATCAGTAGTCAAAATATGTAGACAATCTACTTTTAATAATATAATGGTGATGTGTGTGACTTTAGTGCAACGATTATAATTCCAGCGACTGCGCAATAATGGTTTTTCATTCTCAGAGGAACCCCTAGCTTTTCCGGTCACCTGGGGCGCTATCTGAGACACTCTTTAGCGTAGTCGTTGATGTGAAGTTGTGCTCTCATATCTTTGTTTCGTAATATGTGTCTATGTGTATTATATAGTGTATTTCACATCTCTACATTGTCCCCAGTTGTGCGGCCAAGCTAGACAATTTGTCCCCTGGATTTTATATCTAACAAGACACCAGGACCTGCAGTCACCACACAAGAGGGGAAATTAAAGATAAAAACAAAATTTCTCTAACTTCCTGCCTACTCAGGACTAATAATTTGTAACTAACACTGAAAAACAATAAAAGAAATACAATTACAATCTAGCTCCCTCACTTACCAAAAACATCACAAAAATATGAAAAATAAAGAAACAAAAGAATGTAACATTTTAATCCATAGTTTCATAAGTATTATCAGATGGTGGTGTGGTGTCAACTAACGATGTAGTGTGTATGTTTAGCATTAGGCCGTCAGGACTTTGTTGTAGACTTAGTCCTGTTTGTACTGCCATCTGCTTGGCAGTTGCCTTAGCCACCACAGACCTGAAGATAGGTAGAACACAACAGAAGAGCAAGAAAAAAACAACAATTGCAATACCACATGAAATAGCAAGTTTGGTCAGCCAAGCTTCCCAGGAACCAAAGACCAAAGCAAACCAGTTATCAATTTTCACATCAGTACCTGCATTAAGTTTTACTTCTTCTCGCAACTTTTTTAGTTTGCCCATGGCTTTCGTAAAGGCGCCATTTGGCGTCGTATGGTTTGGAATGAAGGTACAACAGTCTTGCGAAAACATCACGCAAACTCCGCCCTTCTCCGCTAATAGCCAATTAAGCGCCTGTCTGTTTTGCCAGGCCATTTTGCTAGTAGGGGCTAATTGTTCCCCTATGGCTGCCAATGCATCATCAATGTAGTTAATGAATCTCTGCTGGTTGTAATATAGAAAATTAATCCATTCAACATTTTTGTTGGGCATTATCCATATTATAATGGATTCAAATCCTGATTTAATTTAGCTTCTGGCCTTGAATTCATTTGGTATTCCCCTTGGCTGACCAATAGCATCTATCCAAACATTAAGATTATTCTGATATGCTCTCTTAACTCTGCGGGTGGGAGATAAAGGTTGAATAGAGTCATCAAAATTCCAAGGAAACATAGTTACACCTTGCAGTAGTTTAACTCTAGCAGATAAGCCATGCCAATTAATGGGAAGTGTAGATCTTAATTTTGTTCCTCCGCATATCCAAACATAGTCAGCTACAGCAGTTAATTGTTCAGTGTATAGATAAGCTAAAGGGAAAGTGAGTGTTTGGGTTTCACAGGTCTCTGTAGTTGTGTGCACATAGGTAGTACTTCCATTAATCACTGCTGTTACTGCAAGGGAAATTGTAAAATTGTCAGTTATGGTTGCTGATGCCCAATCACTAGTCCATGATTTAATTACATCTTTTTGTTTGTGCATACGGGGGTCAAGGTGCCAAATTGTTACACAATTTCCTTCAAATTGTCCTACATTTATTCCCCCATTGTCATGTGATTGATTGAAACATTTGTATTGTAGTGAGTAATCAATGCTATAGACTTCTGGAATTTCAACATATTCAGGGTTTTTTTTTACACCTATGAGTTTACATTCTGTTCCCCACCTCTCATCTTGATAAATTGTGGAAGTGTTACTTCCTGCAAACGCAATGCATTCAGCTGGGCAAAAGGATACGTTCATCTTGTCGGGTAGGCAGTAGTCTGCATAGTGCTTAGCACAGTGTCTGTAATCATAAGGGTTAGGAACAACAACAAGCTTTGTCAAAGGAGATGGTGTGCAAAGCACACAGTCGGACATCTGTGACTCACCCACGGTGAACTGTGCCCACCTGTACCAGTCATTATGTAGGGCCATGTCGAGTAGTTGCTCGTATTGTGGTTCATCATCATCATCAGTGCACAAATCATTGGGTCCAGTCAAGCACTGAGAGATCGATGGTGCTGAATTCTTCAGATAGGGGACGTCTACTGGATGGGCCTGGGTCTGTTGGATGAACTGTATCAGGGTATTCAGGGTCATCACAATGAGGAGAAGATTCTGCAACGCCCTGCGGTCCGTCGCTCGCATGTCCTTCAGTTTCTGTGGTGGCCCCTTGCAGGTGTAGTTCTGGTTCCGTTTCATCTCCTCCATCCTCTGAGGAATCAAGTTCATGAGGTGTGTCAGGACGTGATTCAGCATCCAGATCAGGTTCTGCAATGGAAGCAGGACTCTAGGTTTCTTGGCCTCTGTCTCGTCCTGCTGGGTCTGAGGGCGTTTCCGGTTCTCCATGTTGACCTTTCTGATCCTCCTCTGATGTCTCAGATTGTTCCTCCCTCTCTCCTTCTGCTGCTTCTCCGTCTCTTGTGTAACCCAGGCTCAAAAACATTTGTAGTCTGAGGTAGTGATAAAATAAATAATTTTATTAAATGATAAATGAACAAAGATATTTCTAAATGGAAAAATGAAGATAAAGTTTTCTATCAAATATGGTTTATTTACAATATAAGTAAAAACAAAGAAAAATATATAGCACTAAAGGAAAAAAAACTAAAGAAAAAGTTTTTGTTGTAAACTTGTTCTGATTTGTGATATTGATCTGCACTGCACAACTGGGCAGCCAGTTGCGTGTAAGTAGGTCACGCTGACCCCGCCCTAGGCAGGAGCTGCTGGAAAGGGGAAAGATAGAGAGCATGAGAACTGAAGCATGAGCCACATGTTGCTCAAATCTTTGATAAAGTTTGGATTTTTTTTGAGAGGTTTATTCGAGAAATACACCTGGGAGATAAAACTGTAAGTTATTTTGTCATTATTTTGTTGAGAAATAAAATGTAACAGATCTTAGTAGAACTTACCTTTTGTTTTGTTATCCACGTGCTGTTTTCGTGTTGAAATCCTATGATGTAGGCCATCCGGTCATCATCCGGTGAAAATCTGAAGGAGATAAAAAGATATTTTTGTTATATGAGGGAATCGGTGAGTTTTGTATGATTATTTTGAGCATATATGTGAAAATGTATGATTTAATACTATGTTCATGTGTTAAAGGATAAATGTTCTGTTTATTTTGAATGAATGTGTGTATTATATTGAAGTAAATATGTATAAAAGTTTAAAGTGTATGTATAATGAGAGATGCATGTGATGTATACATTGATTAAGTGTGTATCCTGTGTGTTGTGCACAGGCCAGTTTTGTTATCTGAGAAATCAGATTCTGGATCTCTTTACTGTGGACTGCATTAATCTGGAACTTCGAATGTGCATAGTGTGAGATGGCGAGCCACCATGAGACACCTACTTTTCTTCTGTTGATATCTGCGTTGCGATTTCTACAAATTGTTTCACTGGATTATTGAAGGTTTGATTATTGAAGCACTGGAACATTCATTCTAAGGAACTGAAGAAAGAGAAATTATAAATCTCATTTGAACTTATATACTTGATTTTTGCGCCTTGTTGAACTATACACTCCAAGGAGTTTCTTGGTATTTGAGTTTATTTCGTAAATTATACGAATTGTTACTCTACTTTTAGAGTTGGTTTGCTTTCTTTTACATTCCTTTTATTTTAATTTGTTTATATTGTGATATTGTCATACTAAAATTTTCTTTTCTTTGGTAACAATTATAAACACAACATACATAAACATTTACATTCAAACTATATATATATATATATATATATACATGTGTGTGTGTGCCATTGCCTCCTACGAACCGTGTTGTCTTCTGATCTATCTGGCCTAGTGCATTGTTGCATTTCAGTGAGTAGTCATCCCTAAAAAGCCTCATAGGGGCTACATATTCGTGGCGAGCCAGCCAGGAGGCAAAGGAAAACACACACACACTTACTAATGATCGTTTAAAGTTCCCTTTTTTTTGTGTGGGAGTTAGCCATTTTGAAAACAGTTGTAGAAGTAGTGAAAAAACAAAAACAAATGGAGGTTGTAGAGAAAGAGGGCGTGAAAGTTCCAAATGCTGTTTTAAATAGCGGCATAACTGATACTGAAGTGGATGAAGAAATATTAGACTTCCTGGCGCAGTATGGGTCAATTATTAGATCCATCCCAGTGACTGATCCTAGCTTAGAGTCAAATAAGTCTTTAATAGTTGAATTCAGCTCTGGACTAGCAGTCCAAAACCTCCAGGAAATGCTTCCCTATGTTCAGCAAGCAGAAGATAATCCTGACATCTATTTTCATGTAACAGCTCTATCAGACACTTATATTCAGAAGCTGGGAAAAACCACAACCCAAAGTTATCTCAATGATCTGAAAGAATTAGCGAGTCGTAGTGGGGAAAGCTTTGAGGATGTTCTGAAGGGCATGCTAGATCATATTCAGGAGACAATTATCCAAAAGCCATGTCTTGAACCTACCGTTGTAGGAGCTGACGAGTCATTACCTGTTCATTCAGCAGATCCGCCCCAAACTGAGTTCACCTTTAAGCAGTCTCAAGTGCCAAACAATGCTACACAACATCATACTGTTCCACCAGCATCTGCAGCCGCAAGCCCAAGGTCCCCATCGTTCCCTGTAAGTGACTTAAACCCACCTGCAGTGCAAAAAGTTGTAGTGGAGCACCTTGTACGCACAAGTGACTTTGCAATGTCTGGGAATTCACCATTGCGGCTCCGTGCTTTCTCCGGGCGAGTTCCCCACCCACCCAATGAGGCTGATTATGAAACTTGGTGCACCAGTGCTGAACTTCTCTGTCAAGACCCAACAGTATCTGATTTCCACAGAGTTCGTAAAATCTGTGAGAGTCTTTTGTCCCCAGCAGCAGACATTGTGAAATCTCTTAGTCCCACAGCAACGCCTTCAGCTTACATTCAGCTACTTGACTCTGCTTTTGCTCCCATTGAGGATGGTGATGAATTATTCGCCAAATTTCTAAATACATTCCAGAACCCAGGTGAAAAGCCATCTGCCTACCTACAACGACTGCATGTGGCATTGCAGACCACCATGCGACGTGGTGGAGTACTTAGTTCAGAGGTCGACAAACATCTGCTTAAACAGTTTTGCAGAGGATGTTGGGAAAGCCCTTTGCTTCTAGAGTTGCAATTAGAGCAGAAAAAGAACTCACCTCCGTCCTTTGCTGAGCTGATGACAATGTTACGTACCGAGGAGAGCAAACAAGCTACAAAAAATGTACGGATGAAACAACACTTAGGTAATCCTAAGCCGCGTGTTGTAGTAAATTCTCAAACAGCCATTAGTGATGATGTGACCCAGTTACATTCCGTTACTGCTCAGTTAGCAAGCCAGATAACACAGCTCCAAAAGCAGCTCGCAGTGCTAACTTCAAAACAGTCCAAAGAGAAGCAAAACCCAAAGATGAGTGCTGTCAAACCTGAGAGTAGTCAGGACACGTGTAGTTCTAAGAGAAAAGACAAAATTTCAGACAAATCACAGCAAGCTAGACCTAAGCCAGGTTACTGCTTTAGGTGTGGAGAGGAGGGGCATATTGCCAGCTCCTGCTCAAATGATCCTAATCCCATGTTAGTAGCAGAAAAAAGAGAACAACTCAAAAAGCGTCAAAGCGAATGGGATTTGCAGTATGGCAACCTTAAGCCGCAGTCAAACTAAAACCAGTTCCTGCTGCGGGACAAACAGGAACTGGAACCAAATCAAAGTGTCCCAAACCCCAAAAAGTGTTGATAGCACGAGCACAGATGAATTTACGACAACCAATGTTACCCAGAGGATTAATTGGAGCCAGATGCACCACCCAAGTGAACATAGCAGGAGTAACGTGTGACTGTTTGCTCGATACTGGTTCACAAGTTACCACCATCACGCAGTCTTTCTACAATAAAAACCTAAGTGACCAACAAATTCATTCTTTAGGTAATTTACTTGAGGTTGAGAGTGCCAACGAATGTCCCCTACCTTGGTAACGTCGAACTCACCATCACCTTTCCTAAAGAATTTGTTGGAGTCAACATGGACGTACCTACCTTAGCAGGTACCTTGTTATCCCTGATCTTCCATCTGCCTTTCAGCCATCTGTATTGATTGGCACAAATACCTTGGATGAGCTATATAAGGACTTTTCACATCAAAAACCTCGTTACTTTTCACCCTCTTTTGGGTACAAGCAAGTTCTTAAAATCTTGGAGTTGCGCCAAAACCAGGCTGTGGAAGGAAATGTCGGGCTGGTGCGTTTACCTGAGAAGCAACCCCAAGTAATTCCAGCTGGTCAAAGCGCAGTTCTTTGCGGAACAGCATCTGTTCAAAGAGTGTACCCTGACAAATGGGTAGTTGTTGAACACCCAACCTTTTCTTCCTTACCTGGTGGCTTGATTGTAAAGACATGCATAGCTACCCTTGGGGAGTTTAACCCTTGTTACTTACCTGTGGTGATTTCCAATCCCACCGCTCATGACATCACCATTCCTTCCAGATGTATTGTGGCTGAACTAAAGGCTGTTCAGTCTGTGAATCCTAGTAAACAGTCAGCCAGTGAAGTTGATACAGAACCCACTCTGAAGTCTTCTCTTGAATTCAATTTTGGAGATTCGTCCATTCCGCCAGAATGGAAAGACAGGCTTACCAGTCGGTTAAGGGAAATGCCAGAAGTCTTTTCTCAAGATTTCGGGTGCACTGACAAAGTTAAACACAAAATCAACCTTACGGACGAGACTCCTTTAAACATCGGGCCAGGCCTATACATCCAGAGGATATGGAAGCTGTAAAGAAACATCTACAGGAGTTGCTCGATGCAGGAGTCATACGAGAATCTGTGTCCCCTTATTCCTCACCAATTGTCGTTGTGAAAAAGAAAAGTGGGGATGTCAGATTATGTATAGACTATCGGAAACTGAACCAACGGTAACTCGGTAAGCAATAAAAGATGCTTATGCACTTCCAAAACTGGAGGATACCTTCATGGCTTTGACAGGATCCAAGTGGTTCTCGGTACTTGACCTGAAGTCTGGATTTTACCAAATTGAGGTCGAGGAGAAGGATAAGGCAAAGACCGCGTTTGTGTGTCCCTTGGCATTCTACGAATTTAACCGTATGCCACAAGGGGTCACTAATGCGCCAAGCACTTTTCAGAGAATCATGGAGAAGTGCATGGCAGACATTAATCTCCGTGAAGTTCTCGTGTTTATTGATGATATAATTGTGTTCTCCAAAGACTTGGACGAGCATGAAGAAAGGCTATTCAGGGTCTTAAACAGGCTCAAGGAATATGGCTTAAAACTTGCTCCAGAGAAATGCATCTTTGCACAGTCCTCAGTCAGGTACCTTGGACATATAGTGTCCGACAAAGGTGTGCAGACCGATCCAGACAAAGTGGCAGCTGTCAAAACCTGGCCGGTTCCTAGGAATCTGAAAGAACTTCGGTCCTTTCTAGGATTTGTAGGTTATTACCGCCGTTTTGTCAAAGATTTCTCGAAAAAAGTCAAGCCCCTAAATGACTTAACTTCAGGATACTCCCCTGCTCGTCGGGACACAAAGCCAAATAAAAGTGGACAGTATTGGAACCCGAAGGATTCTTTCAACAGTAGATGGACAACTACTTGCCAAAGAGCATTTGATCAAATAATTGAGGAACTCACTACTGCTCCCGTATTAGCATTCGCTAACCCAAAATTACCATATGTTCTGCACACAGATGCTAGCACATCAGGGCTAGGTGCCGCTTTATACCAAGAGCAGGACGGGCAAATGAGGGTAGTTGCTTATGCAAGTCGGGGACTCTCATCCAGCGAATCCAAGTATCCCGCCCATAAATTAGAATTCCTAGCGTTAAAATGGGCGGTCACAGAGAAATTCCATGATTTCCTTTATGGCAGCACCTTCACAGTAGTGACAGATAGTAACCCCCTAACCTATGTTTTTTCCACTGCCAAGCTTGATGCAGCAGGGTATAGGTGGTTAGCTGCGCTCTCTACTTATGACTTTAAGCTGCAGTACAGGTGCGGGAGGCAAAACATTGACGCTGATGGGTTGTCTCGCCGACCTCATACAAACCTTTCTGTAGATGATGCCTCTCACAATGAACAGAACCAAATACTTACCTTTGTTGAACGACTCACTGAAGAGGCAGGAGAGAGAAAAATTAGCAGTGAAGTAGTGAGAGCCATATGTGACAGTCATCTTACCCAACAGTCAGAGTATGTGCACGACTTACCTGTTACCTTCATTAGTTCTCTGACAATGCAGACGGCTGCAGTGCCCGATGATTACTCACAAGAAGACCATTGTGGGGGATTACCAAGTATTCCCCGTCTATCTTCTTTAGAGATCCAAAGAGCTCAACTGGCCGATCCCTGTATCAGAGAAGTTATCACCCAAATTCAGACTGGAGAATCTCCTTCAAAAACTGTCCGTGACGCTCTTCCTAGGTTACCTTACCTTCTCAGAGAAAAGGAACGGTTGGAGTTCCATGATGGAGTTCTCTATCGAAAGAGAAGTGTAGCTGATAAGACAACATATCAGTTGGTTCTGCCGGAAGAATATCATTCCGACGTCCTTAAATATCTACATGATGACCTTGGTCATATGGGAATTGACCGTACTTTAGAGTTGGTGCGGAACCGTTTCTATTGGCCCAAAATGGCTTCGGACATAGAGTATAAGATCAGAACGTGTGGTCGATGTATACGGCGAAAGGTCCTACCTGAAAAGGCTGCACCACTAGTGAACATTACAACCAACCGGCCTTTACAGTTAGTATGCATGGATTTTCTTACACTTGAGCCTGATCGCAGCAACACTAAGGATGTGTTGGTAATAACAGATCACTTTACTAAATATGCCCTGGCTATTCCTACTCCAAACCAAAAAGCCAAGACTGTTGCGAAGTGTCTGTGGGAGCAGTTCATATGTTACTATGGCTATCCAGAACGCCTTCACAGCGATCAAGGCCCTGATTTTGAGTCGCAGCTAATTAAGGAATTGTGTGATATTGCTGGAGTGCGGAAAGTAAGGACAACCCCATACCATCCGAGGGGAAACCCAGTTGAAAGATTCAACAGGACCTTGCTAAACATGCTTGGAACTTTGGAAGCCAAGAAGAAAAGTTGCTGGAAAGAGTTTGTAAAGCCACTCGTACATGCTTACAACTGTACCAGAAATGAAACCACCGGGTTTAGCCCTTATGAGCTAATGTTTGGGCGACAACCTAGGCTTCCAGTAGATCTAGCATTTGGATTACCCATAAGAGACAAGATGGATGTGACACACTCTCAGTATGTAAAGAACCTAAAGTCAAACCTCAAGAAAAGTTTTCGGATCGCAGTCGAAAATTCCAAAAAGATGGCTGGAAAAAATAAAGCTCGCTATGATAGACATGTTGTTTCATCAGTATTGGAAAAAGGTGACAGAGTTCTCGTGAGAAACGTCAGATTGAGAGGAAAGAATAAACTTGCCGACAAATGGGAAGAAATGGTCTACGTTGTGATTGATCAACATGGTGATTTACCTGTGTACAAAGTGTGTCCTGAGTTTCAAACCGGGCCCATTCGGACTTTACATCGTGACTTATTACTTCCTTGCGGAACCCTCTCTTCTGATGTAAAAGAGCATGAGTCACCAAGTCCAGTTCCAAAGCGTAAAACTCGTAGTAGAGCAGTCTGTGAAGATTCTGAAAATATTCCTGACTCAGATGAGGAGGTTTACTATTTAGGACCCCAATTAGATGTTGTACATGAGTCTTACACACTTCACACTTCTGAAGTTACGCATCCTGAGAGAAACGCTGTTAAATTCTTGAAGGCGAGCTCAGAGAATGAAACCCCAAATGGTGAGGTTCAGCCTGAAGGAAACTTACCTGGAGATCCTGAAGAAAACTTACCTGGAGATCCTGAAGAAAACTTACCTGGAGATCCTGAAGAAAACTTACCTGGAGATCCTGAAGGAAACTTACCTGGAGATCCTGAAGGAAACTTACCTCTGAGTCTTGAAGTCGAACCTGAAAGAGAGAACACAGTCCAACTAACTCATTCAGCTACCTCGGTGGCAAGTGAATCAAGTGTTCATAGAGAATCACCCATGGATAGATCTGGCTCAGCTGGAGAGGAATCAAATAATGTTAAAGTTGCTGAAACTTGTACAGGAGTCCAAGAACCTGAGGAGATCATAGATGGAAATGAGCTAAGAAGATCTACCAGAATTAGAGAGAAACCCAAGGTCTTGACTTACCCTAAATTAGGAAATCCTCTGATTACCATAGTTCAGTCCCTTCTTCAAGGTCTGAATGATGCTTTTTCAGAGTCCTTGCAAGAACATTCCCAATTGAGTTGTCCTGTATCTCAAGAGTATGTACTCACTAAGGATGTGCAAAGATATTTCTAAATGGAAAAATGAAGATAAAGTTTTCTATCAAATATGGTTTATTTAAAATATAAGTAAAAACAAAGAAAAATATATAGCACTAAAGGAAAAAAAACTAAAGAAAAAGTTTTTGTTGTAAACTTGTTCTGATTTGTGATATTGATCTGCACTGCACAACTGGGCAGCCAGTTGCGTGTAAGTAGGTCACGCTGACTCCGCCCTAGGCAGGAGCTGCTGGAAAGGGGAAAGATAGAGAGCATGAGAACTGAAGCATGAGCCACATGTTGCTCAAATCTTTGATAAAGTTTGGATTTTTTTTTGAGAGGTTTATTCGAGAAATACACCTGGGAGATAAAACTGTAAGTTATTTTGTCATTATTTTGTTGAGAAATAAAATGTAACAGATCTTAGTAGAACTTACCTTTTGTTTTGTTATCCACGTGCTGTTTTCGTGTTGAAATCCTATGATGTAGGCCATCCGGTCATCATCCGGTGAAAATCTGAAGGAGATAAAAAGATATTTTTGTTATATGAGGGAATCGGTGAGTTTTGTATGATTATTTTGAGCATATATGTGAAAATGTATGATTTAATACTATGTTCATGTGTTAAAGGATAAATGTTCTGTTTATATTGAATGAATGTGTGTATTATATTGGAGTAAATATGTATAAAAGTTTAAAGTGTATGTATAATGAGAGATGCATGTGATGTATACATTGATTAAGTGTGTATCCTGTGTGTTGTGCACAGGCCAGTTTTGTTATCTGAGAAATCAGATTCTGGATCTCTTTACTGTGGACTGCATTAATCTGGAACTTCGAATGTGCATAGTGTGAGATGGCGAGCCACCATGAGACACCTACTTTTCTTCTGTTGATATCTGCGTTGCGATTTCTACAAATTGTTTCACTGGATTATTGAAGGTTTGATTATTGAAGCACTGGAACATTCATTCTAAGGAACTGAAGAAAGAGAAATTATAAATCTCATTTGAACTTATATACTTGATTTT